>NW_026961290.1:0-277000 GCF_963924245.1 Chroicocephalus ridibundus
TCCCGGGACAGTGAAACCCTATGTCAGAGACACTGAGAAGAAGCCCCAATGTTCCCTCCAGGCACTTTCAGTGTGGGTGCCTTCTCCACGTGGTTCCTGGTTTCCCTGCAGCGCTGAAGAGAATGTTAGCAAAGAGGTAACCGGGACAGTGAAAACAGTACTCAAAGACAGGGAGAGCAAGCTCTCTCTTGGCACTTTGGATGTGGGACATACAGCGAGATGTTTGCTGCTTTTGCGTTTGGCTGTTGGGAGATTTACAGCACAAAGATATCTAGTTGATTTGAAGCAGTTCCGAGAAAGTCTAAACATAATCGCCACTTCTCCCTCCTGGCACTTTCCATGTGGGAGCTATAGCAGGATGTATATTGGTTTTGAGGACAACTCAATGGACAGTGTAGGGAGAAAAGTTCCTGGCTCCTTGAATGCCGTTCCTGGAGACACTGCGATCAATGAGGGAGATATGTCAAGATGTGTGTTTGTTTTGAGGACGGCTCTCTGGAGAGTCTTAGCAAAGAGGTCACAGGGATAATCAGAGCAATTCTCAGAGACACTGAGAACAAGCTCGACAATTCCCTCCTGGCACTTTCCCTGTAGGAGATACCGCAAGACGTTTCTGTAGATTGGGCACAGCGCTCTGCAGGGTGTTAGCAGAGACTTTCCCGGGACAGTGAAACCCGATGTCAGAGACACTGAGAAGAAGCCCCAATGTTCCCTCCAGGCACTTTCAGTGTGGGTGCCTTCTCCACGTGGTTCCTGGTTTCCCTGCAGCGCTGAAGAGAATGTTAGCAAAGAGGTAACCGGGACAGTGAAAACAGTACTCAAAGACAGGGAGAGCAAGCTCTCTCTTGGCACTTTGGATGTGGGACATACAGCGAGATGTTTGCTGCTTTTGCGTTTGGCTGTTGGGAGATTTACAGCACAAAGATATCTAGTTGATTTGAAGCAGTTCCGAGAAAGTCTAAACATAATCGCCACTTCTCCCTCCTGGCACTTTCCATGTGGGAGATATAGCAGGATGTATATTGGTTTTGAGGACAACTCAATGGACAGTGTAGGGAGAAAAGTTCCTGGCTCCTTGAATGCCGTTCCTGGAGACACTGCGATCAATGAGGGAGATATGTCAAGATGTGTGTTTGTTTTGGGGACGGCTCTCTGGAGAGTCTTAGCAAAGAGGTCACAGGGATAATCAGAGCAATTCTCAGAGACACTGAGAACAAGCTCGACAATTCCCTCCTGGCACTTTCCCTGTAGGAGATACCGCAAGACGTTTCTGTAGATTGGGCACAGCGCTCTGCAGGGTGTTAGCAGAGACTTTCCCGGGACAGTGAAACCCTATGTCAGAGACACTGAGAAGAAGCCCCAATGTTCCCTCCAGGCACTTTCAGTGTGGGTGCCTTCTCCACGTGGTTCCTGGTTTCCCTGCAGCGCTGAAGAGAATGTTAGCAAAGAGGTAACCGGGACAGTGAAAACAGTACTCAAAGACAGGGAGAGCAAGCTCTCTCTTGGCACTTTGGATGTGGGACATACAGCGAGATGTTTGCTGCTTTTGCGTTTGGCTGTTGGGAGATTTACAGCACAAAGATATCTAGTTGATTTGAAGCAGTTCCGAGAAAGTCTAAACATAATCGCCACTTCTCCCTCCTGGCACTTTCCATGTGGGAGATATAGCAGGATGTATATTGGTTTTGAGGACAACTCAATGGACAGTGTAGGGAGAAAAGTTCCTGGCTCCTTGAATGCCGTTCCTGGAGACACTGCGATCAATGTGGGAGATATGTCAAGATGTGTGTTTGTTTTGAGGACGGCTCTCTGGAGAGTCTTAGCAAAGAGGTCACAGGGATAATCAGAGCAATTCTCAGAGACACTGAGAACAAGCTCGACAATTCCCTCCTGGCACTTTCCCTGTAGGAGATACCGCAAGACGTTTCTGTAGATTGGGCACAGCGCTCTGCAGGGTGTTAGCAGAGACTTTCCCGGGACAGTGAAACCCGATGTCAGAGACACTGAGAAGAAGCCCCAATGTTCCCTCCAGGCACTTTCAGTGTGGGTGCCTTCTCCACGTGGTTCCTGGTTTCCCTGCAGCGCTGAAGAGAATGTTAGCAAAGAGGTAACCGGGACAGTGAAAACAGTACTCAAAGACAGGGAGAGCAAGCTCTCTCTTGGCACTTTGGATGTGGGACATACAGCGAGATGTTTGCTGCTTTTGCGTTTGGCTGTTGGGAGATTTACAGCACAAAGATATCTAGTTGATTTGAAGCAGTTCCGAGAAAGACTAAACATAATCGCCACTTCTCCCTCCTGGCACTTTCCATGTGGGAGCTATAGCAGGATGTATATTGGTTTTGAGGACAACTCAATGGACAGTGTAGGGAGAAAAGTTCCTGGCTCCTTGAATGCCGTTCCTGGAGACACTGCGATCAATGTGGGAGATATGTCAAGATGTGTGTTTGTTTTGAGGACGGCTCTCTGGAGAGTCTTAGCAAAGAGGTCACAGGGATAATAAGAGCAATTCTCAGAGACACTGAGAAGAAGCTCGACAATTCCCTCCTGGCACTTTCCCTGTAGGAGATACCGCAAGACGTTTCTGTAGATTGGGCACAGCGCTCTGCAGGGTGTTAGCAGAGACTTTCCCGGGACAGTGAAACCCGATGTCAGAGACACTGAGAAGAAGCCCCAATGTTCCCTCCAGGCACTTTCAGTGTGGGTGCCTTCTCCACGTGGTTCCTGGTTTCCCTGCAGCGCTGAAGAGAATGTTAGCAAAGAGGTAACCGGGACAGTGAAAACAGTACTCAAAGACAGGGAGAGCAAGCTCTCTCTTGGCACTTTGGATGTGGGACATACAGCGAGATGTTTGCTGCTTTTGCGTTTGGCTGTTGGGAGATTTACAGCACAAAGATATCTAGTTGATTTGAAGCAGTTCCGAGAAAGTCTAAACATAATCGCCACTTCTCCCTCCTGGCAGTTTCCATGTGGGAGATATAGCAGGATGTATATTGGTTTTGAGGACAACTCAATGGACAGTGTAGGGAGAAAAGTTCCTGGCTCCTTGAATGCCGTTCCTGGAGACACTGCGATCAATGAGGGAGATATGTCAAGATGTGTGTTTGTTTTGGGGACGGCTCTCTGGAGAGTCTTAGCAAAGAGGTCACAGGGATAATCAGAGCAATTCTCAGAGACACTGAGAACAAGCTCGACAATTCCCTCCTGGCACTTTCCCTGTAGGAGATACCGCAAGACGTTTCTGTAGATTGGGCACAGCGCTCTGCAGGGTGTTAGCAGAGACTTTCCCGGGACAGTGAAACCCGATGTCAGAGACACTGAGAAGAAGCCCCAATGTTCCCTCCAGGCACTTTCAGTGTGGGTGCCTTCTCCACGTGGTTCCTGGTTTCCCTGCAGCGCTGAAGAGAATGTTAGCAAAGAGGTAACCGGGACAGTGAAAACAGTACTCAAAGACAGGGAGAGCAAGCTCTCTCTTGGCACTTTGGATGTGGGACATACAGCGAGATGTTTGCTGCTTTTGCGTTTGGCTGTTGGGAGATTTACAGCACAAAGATATCTAGTTGATTTGAAGCAGTTCCGAGAAAGTCTAAACATAATCGCCACTTCTCCCTCCTGGCAGTTTCCATGTGGGAGATATAGCAGGATGTATATTGGTTTTGAGGACAACTCAATGGACAGTGTAGGGAGAAAAGTTCCTGGCTCCTTGAATGCCGTTCCTGGAGACACTGCGATCAATGAGGGAGATATGTCAAGATGTGTGTTTGTTTTGAGGACGGCTCTCTGGAGAGTCTTAGCAAAGAGGTCACAGGGATAATCAGAGCAATTCTCAGAGACACTGAGAACAAGCTCGACAATTCCCTCCTGGCACTTTCCCTGTAGGAGATACCACAAGACGTTTCTGTAGATTGGGCACAGCGCTCTGCAGGGTGTTAGCAGAGACTTTCCCGGGACAGTGAAACCCTATGTCAGAGACACTGAGAAGAAGCCCCAATGTTCCCTCCAGGCACTTTCAGTGTGGGTGCCTTCTCCACGTGGTTCCTGGTTTCCCTGCAGCGCTGAAGAGAATGTTAGCAAAGAGGTAACCGGGACAGTGAAAACAGTACTCAAAGACAGGGAGAGCAAGCTCTCTCTTGGCACTTTGGATGTGGGACATACAGCGAGATGTTTGCTGCTTTTGCGTTTGGCTGTTGGGAGATTTACAGCACAAAGATATCTAGTTGATTTGAAGCAGTTCCGAGAAAGTCTAAACATAATCGCCACTTCTCCCTCCTGGCACTTTCCATGTGGGAGATATAGCAGGATGTATATTGGTTTTGAGGACAACTCAATGGACAGTGTAGGGAGAAAAGTTCCTGGCTCCTTGAATGCCGTTCCTGGAGACACTGCGATCAATGAGGGAGATATGTCAAGATGTGTGTTTGTTTTGGGGACGGCTCTCTGGAGAGTCTTAGCAAAGAGGTCACAGGGATAATCAGAGCAATTCTCAGAGACACTGAGAACAAGCTCGACAATTCCCTCCTGGCACTTTCCCTGTAGGAGATACCGCAAGACGTTTCTGTAGATTGGGCACAGCGCTCTGCAGGGTGTTAGCAGAGACTTTCCCGGGACAGTGAAACCCGATGTCAGAGACACTGAGAAGAAGCCCCAATGTTCCCTCCAGGCACTTTCAGTGTGGGTGCCTTCTCCACGTGGTTCCTGGTTTCCCTGCAGCGCTGAAGAGAATGTTAGCAAAGAGGTAACCGGGACAGTGAAAACAGTACTCAAAGACAGGGAGAGCAAGCTCTCTCTTGGCACTTTGGATGTGGGACATACAGCGAGATGTTTGCTGCTTTTGCGTTTGGCTGTTGGGAGATTTACAGCACAAAGATATCTAGTTGATTTGAAGCAGTTCCGAGAAAGTCTAAACATAATCGCCACTTCTCCCTCCTGGCACTTTCCATTTGGGAGATATAGCAGGATGTATATTGGTTTTGAGGACAACTCAATGGACAGTGTAGGGAGAAAAGTTCCTGGCTCCTTGAATGCCGTTCCTGGAGACACTGCGATCAATGAGGGAGATATGTCAAGATGTGTGTTTGTTTTGAGGACGGCTCTCTGGAGAGTCTTAGCAAAGAGGTCACAGGGATAATCAGAGCAATTCTCAGAGACACTGAGAACAAGCTCGACAATTCCCTCCTGGCACTTTCCCTGTAGGAGATACCGCAAGACGTTTCTGTAGATTGGGCACAGCGCTCTGCAGGGTGTTAGCAGAGACTTTCCCGGGACAGTGAAACCCGATGTCAGAGACACTGAGAAGAAGCCCCAATGTTCCCTCCAGGCACTTTCAGTGTGGGTGCCTTCTCCACGTGGTTCCTGGTTTCCCTGCAGCGCTGAAGAGAATGTTAGCAAAGAGGTAACCGGGACAGTGAAAACAGTACTCAAAGACAGGGAGAGCAAGCTCTCTCTTGGCACTTTGGATGTGGGACATACAGCGAGATGTTTGCTGCTTTTGCGTTTGGCTGTTGGGAGATTTACAGCACAAAGATATCTAGTTGATTTGAAGCAGTTCCGAGAAAGTCTAAACATAATCCCCACTTCTCCCTCCTGGCACTTTCCATGTGGGAGATATAGCAGGATGTATATTGGTTTTGAGGACAACTCAATGGACAGTGTAGGGAGAAAAGTTCCTGGCTCCTTGAATGCCGTTCCTGGAGACACTGCGATCAATGAGGGAGATATGTCAAGATGTGTGTTTGTTTTGAGGACGGCTCTCTGGAGAGTCTTAGCAAAGAGGTCACAGGGATAATCAGAGCAATTCTCAGAGACACTGAGAACAAGCTCGACAATTCCCTCCTGGCACTTTCCCTGTAGGAGATACCGCAAGACGTTTCTGTAGATTGGGCACAGCGCTCTGCAGGGTGTTAGCAGAGACTTTCCCGGGACAGTGAAACCCGATGTCAGAGACACTGAGAAGAAGCCCCAATGTTCCCTCCAGGCACTTTCAGTGTGGGTGCCTTCTCCACGTGGTTCCTGGTTTCCCTGCAGCGCTGAAGAGAATGTTAGCAAAGAGGTAACCGGGACAGTGAAAACAGTACTCAAAGACAGGGAGAGCAAGCTCTCTCTTGGCACTTTGGATGTGGGACATACAGCGAGATGTTTGCTGCTTTTGCGTTTGGCTGTTGGGAGATTTACAGCACAAAGATATCTAGTTGATTTGAAGCAGTTCCGAGAAAGTCTAAACATAATCGCCACTTCTCCCTCCTGGCACTTTCCATTTGGGAGATATAGCAGGATGTATATTGGTTTTGAGGACAACTCAATGGACAGTGTAGGGAGAAAAGTTCCTGGCTCCTTGAATGCCGTTCCTGGAGACACTGCGATCAATGAGGGAGATATGTCAAGATGTGTGTTTGTTTTGAGGACGGCTCTCTGGAGAGTCTTAGCAAAGAGGTCACAGGGATAATCAGAGCAATTCTCAGAGACACTGAGAACAAGCTCGACAATTCCCTCCTGGCACTTTCCCTGTAGGAGATACCGCAAGACGTTTCTGTAGATTGGGCACAGCGCTCTGCAGGGTGTTAGCAGAGACTTTCCCGGGACAGTGAAACCCGATGTCAGAGACACTGAGAAGAAGCCCCAATGTTCCCTCCAGGCACTTTCAGTGTGGGTGCCTTCTCCACGTGGTTCCTGGTTTCCCTGCAGCGCTGAAGAGAATGTTAGCAAAGAGGTAACCGGGACAGTGAAAACAGTACTCAAAGACAGGGAGAGCAAGCTCTCTCTTGGCACTTTGGATGTGGGACATACAGCGAGATGTTTGCTGCTTTTGCGTTTGGCTGTTGGGAGATTTACAGCACAAAGATATCTAGTTGATTTGAAGCAGTTCCGAGAAAGTCTAAACATAATCGCCACTTCTCCCTCCTGGCACTTTCCATGTGGGAGCTATAGCAGGATGTATATTGGTTTTGAGGACAACTCAATGGACAGTGTAGGGAGAAAAGTTCCTGGCTCCTTGAATGCCGTTCCTGGAGACACTGCGATCAATGAGGGAGATATGTCAAGATGTGTGTTTGTTTTGAGGACGGCTCTCTGGAGAGTCTTAGCAAAGAGGTCACAGGGATAATCAGAGCAATTCTCAGAGACACTGAGAACAAGCTCGACAATTCCCTCCTGGCACTTTCCCTGTAGGAGATACCGCAAGACGTTTCTGTAGATTGGGCACAGCGCTCTGCAGGGTGTTAGCAGAGACTTTCCCGGGACAGTGAAACCCGATGTCAGAGACACTGAGAAGAAGCCCCAATGTTCCCTCCAGGCACTTTCAGTGTGGGTGCCTTCTCCACGTGGTTCCTGGTTTCCCTGCAGCGCTGAAGAGAATGTTAGCAAAGAGGTAACCGGGACAGTGAAAACAGTACTCAAAGACAGGGAGAGCAAGCTCTCTCTTGGCACTTTGGATGTGGGACATACAGCGAGATGTTTGCTGCTTTTGCGTTTGGCTGTTGGGAGATTTACAGCACAAAGATATCTAGTTGATTTGAAGCAGTTCCGAGAAAGTCTAAACATAATCGCCACTTCTCCCTCCTGGCAGTTTCCATGTGGGAGATATAGCAGGATGTGTATTGGTTTTGAGGACAACTCAATGGACAGTGTAGGGAGAAAAGTTCCTGGCTCCTTGAATGCCGTTCCTGGAGACACTGCGATCAATGAGGGAGATATGTCAAGATGTGTGTTTGTTTTGGGGACGGCTCTCTGGAGAGTCTTAGCAAAGAGGTCACAGGGATAATCAGAGCAATTCTCAGAGACACTGAGAACAAGCTCCACAATTCCCTCCTGGCACTTTCCCTGTAGGAGATACCGCAAGACGTTTCTGTAGATTGGGCACAGCGCTCTGCAGGGTGTTAGCAGAGACTTTCCCGGGACAGTGAAACCCGATGTCAGAGACACTGAGAAGAAGCCCCAATGTTCCCTCCAGGCACTTTCAGTGTGGGTGCCTTCTCCACGTGGTTCCTGGTTTCCCTGCAGCGCTGAAGAGAATGTTAGCAAAGAGGTAACCGGGACAGTGAAAACAGTACTCAAAGACAGGGAGAGCAAGCTCTCTCTTGGCACTTTGGATGTGGGACATACAGCGAGATGTTTGCTGCTTTTGCGTTTGGCTGTTGGGAGATTTACAGCACAAAGATATCTAGTTGATTTGAAGCAGTTCCGAGAAAGTCTAAACATAATTGCCACTTCTCCCTCCTGGCACTTTCCATGTGGGAGATATAGCAGGATGTATATTGGTTTTGAGGACAACTCAATGGACAGTGTAGGGAGAAAAGTTCCTGGCTCCTTGAATGCCGTTCCTGGAGACACTGCGATCAATGAGGGAGATATGTCAAGATGTGTGTTTGTTTTGAGGACGGCTCTCTGGAGAGTCTTAGCAAAGAGGTCACAGGGATAATCAGAGCAATTCTCAGAGACACTGAGAACAAGCTCGACAATTCCCTCCTGGCACTTTCCCTGTAGGAGATACCGCAAGACATTTCTGTAGATTGGGCACAGCGCTCTGCAGGGTGTTAGCAGAGACTTTCCCGGGACAGTGAAACCCGATGTCAGAGACACTGAGAAGAAGCCCCAATGTTCCCTCCAGGCACTTTCAGTGTGGGTGCCTTCTCCACGTGGTTCCTGGTTTCCCTGCAGCGCTGAAGAGAATGTTAGCAAAGAGGTAACCGGGACAGTGAAAACAGTACTCAAAGACAGGGAGAGCAAGCTCTCTCTTGGCACTTTGGATGTGGGACATACAGCGAGATGTTTGCTGCTTTTGCGTTTGGCTGTTGGGAGATTTACAGCACAAAGATATCTAGTTGATTTGAAGCAGTTCCGAGAAAGTCTAAACATAATCGCCACTTCTCCCTCCTGGCACTTTCCATTTGGGAGATATAGCAGGATGTATATTGGTTTTGAGGACAACTCAATGGACAGTGTAGGGAGAAAAGTTCCTGGCTCCTTGAATGCCGTTCCTGGAGACACTGCGATCAATGAGGGAGATATGTCAAGATGTGTGTTTGTTTTGAGGACGGCTCTCTGGAGAGTCTTAGCAAAGAGGTCACAGGGATAATCAGAGCAATTCTCAGAGACACTGAGAACAAGCTCGACAATTCCCTCCTGGCACTTTCCCTGTAGGAGATACCGCAAGACGTTTCTGTAGATTGGGCACAGCGCTCTGCAGGGTGTTAGCAGAGACTTTCCCGGGACAGTGAAACCCGATGTCAGAGACACTGAGAAGAAGCCCCAATGTTCCCTCCAGGCACTTTCAGTGTGGGTGCCTTCTCCACGTGGTTCCTGGTTTCCCTGCAGCGCTGAAGAGAATGTTAGCAAAGAGGTAACCGGGACAGTGAAAACAGTACTCAAAGACAGGGAGAGCAAGCTCTCTCTTGGCACTTTGGATGTGGGACATACAGCGAGATGTTTGCTGCTTTTGCGTTTGGCTGTTGGGAGATTTACAGCACAAAGATATCTAGTTGATTTGAAGCAGTTCCGAGAAAGTCTAAACATAATCGCCACTTCTCCCTCCTGGCACTTTCCATGTGGGAGCTATAGCAGGATGTATATTGGTTTTGAGGACAACTCAATGGACAGTGTAGGGAGAAAAGTTCCTGGCTCCTTGAATGCCGTTCCTGGAGACACTGCGATCAATGAGGGAGATATGTCAAGATGTGTGTTTGTTTTGAGGACGGCTCTCTGGAGAGTCTTAGCAAAGAGGTCACAGGGATAATCAGAGCAATTCTCAGAGACACTGAGAACAAGCTCGACAATTCCCTCCTGGCACTTTCCCTGTAGGAGATACCGCAAGACGTTTCTGTAGATTGGGCACAGCGCTCTGCAGGGTGTTAGCAGAGACTTTCCCGGGACAGTGAAACCCGATGTCAGAGACACTGAGAAGAAGCCCCAATGTTCCCTCCAGGCACTTTCAGTGTGGGTGCCTTCTCCACGTGGTTCCTGGTTTCCCTGCAGCGCTGAAGAGAATGTTAGCAAAGAGGTAACCGGGACAGTGAAAACAGTACTCAAAGACAGGGAGAGCAAGCTCTCTCTTGGCACTTTGGATGTGGGACATACAGCGAGATGTTTGCTGCTTTTGCGTTTGGCTGTTGGGAGATTTACAGCACAAAGATATCTAGTTGATTTGAAGCAGTTCCGAGAAAGTCTAAACATAATCGCCACTTCTCCCTCCTGGCACTTTCCATTTGGGAGATATAGCAGGATGTATATTGGTTTTGAGGACAACTCAATGGACAGTGTAGGGAGAAAAGTTCCTGGCTCCTTGAATGCCGTTCCTGGAGACACTGCGATCAATGAGGGAGATATGTCAAGATGTGTGTTTGTTTTGAGGACGGCTCTCTGGAGAGTCTTAGCAAAGAGGTCACAGGGATAATCAGAGCAATTCTCAGAGACACTGAGAACAAGCTCCACAATTCCCTCCTGGCACTTTCCCTGTAGGAGATACCGCAAGACGTTTCTGTAGATTGGGCACAGCGCTCTGCAGGGTGTTAGCAGAGACTTTCCCGGGACAGTGAAACCCGACGTCAGAGACACTGAGAAGAAGCCCCAATGTTCCCTCCAGGCACTTTCAGTGTGGGTGCCTTCTCCACGTGGTTCCTGGTTTCCCTGCAGCGCTGAAGAGAATGTTAGCAAAGAGGTAACCGGGACAGTGAAAACAGTACTCAAAGACAGGGAGAGCAAGCTCTCTCTTGGCACTTTGGATGTGGGACATACAGCGAGATGTTTGCTGCTTTTGCGTTTGGCTGTTGGGAGATTTACAGCACAAAGATATCTAGTTGATTTGAAGCAGTTCCGAGAAAGTCTAAACATAATCGCCACTTCTCCCTCCTGGCACTTTCCATGTGGGAGATATAGCAGGATGTATATTGGTTTTGAGGACAACTCAATGGACAGTGTAGGGAGAAAAGTTCCTGGCTCCTTGAATGCCGTTCCTGGAGACACTGCGATCAATGAGGGAGATATGTCAAGATGTGTGTTTGTTTTGAGGACGGCTCTCTGGAGAGTCTTAGCAAAGAGGTCACAGGGATAATCAGAGCAATTCTCAGAGACACTGAGAACAAGCTCCACAATTCCCTCCTGGCACTTTCCCTGTAGGAGATACCGCAAGACGTTTCTGTAGATTGGGCACAGCGCTCTGCAGGGTGTTAGCAGAGACTTTCCCGGGACAGTGAAACCCGATGTCAGAGACACTGAGAAGAAGCCCCAATGTTCCCTCCAGGCACTTTCAGTGTGGGTGCCTTCTCCACGTGGTTCCTGGTTTCCCTGCAGCGCTGAAGAGAATGTTAGCAAAGAGGTAACCGGGACAGTGAAAACAGTACTCAAAGACAGGGAGAGCAAGCTCTCTCTTGGCACTTTGGATGTGGGACATACAGCGAGATGTTTGCTGCTTTTGCGTTTGGCTGTTGGGAGATTTACAGCACAAAGATATCTAGTTGATTTGAAGCAGTTCCGAGAAAGTCTAAACATAATCGCCACTTCTCCCTCCTGGCAGTTTCCATGTGGGAGATATAGCAGGATGTGTATTGGTTTTGAGGACAACTCAATGGACAGTGTAGGGAGAAAAGTTCCTGGCTCCTTGAATGCCGTTCCTGGAGACACTGCGATCAATGAGGGAGATATGTCAAGATGTGTGTTTGTTTTGGGGACGGCTCTCTGGAGAGTCTTAGCAAAGAGGTCACAGGGATAATCAGAGCAATTCTCAGAGACACTGAGAACAAGCTCCACAATTCCCTCCTGGCACTTTCCCTGTAGGAGATACCGCAAGACGTTTCTGTAGATTGGGCACAGCGCTCTGCAGGGTGTTAGCAGAGACTTTCCCGGGACAGTGAAACCCTATGTCAGAGACACTGAGAAGAAGCCCCAATGTTCCCTCCAGGCACTTTCAGTGTGGGTGCCTTCTCCACGTGGTTCCTGGTTTCCCTGCAGCGCTGAAGAGAATGTTAGCAAAGAGGTAACCGGGACAGTGAAAACAGTACTCAAAGACAGGGAGAGCAAGCTCTCTCTTGGCACTTTGGATGTGGGACATACAGCGAGATGTTTGCTGCTTTTGCGTTTGGCTGTTGGGAGATTTACAGCACAAAGATATCTAGTTGATTTGAAGCAGTTCCGAGAAAGTCTAAACATAATCGCCACTTCTCCCTCCTGGCACTTTCCATGTGGGAGATATAGCAGGATGTATATTGGTTTTGAGGACAACTCAATGGACAGTGTAGGGAGAAAAGTTCCTGGCTCCTTGAATGCCGTTCCTGGAGACACTGCGATCAATGAGGGAGATATGTCAAGATGTGTGTTTGTTTTGAGGACGGCTCTCTGGAGAGTCTTAGCAAAGAGGTCACAGGGATAATCAGAGCAATTCTCAGAGACACTGAGAACAAGCTCGACAATTCCCTCCTGGCACTTTCCCTGTAGGAGATACCGCAAGACGTTTCTGTAGATTGGGCACAGCGCTCTGCAGGGTGTTAGCAGAGACTTTCCCGGGACAGTGAAACCCGATGTCAGAGACACTGAGAAGAAGCCCCAATGTTCCCTCCAGGCACTTTCAGTGTGGGTGCCTTCTCCACGTGGTTCCTGGTTTCCCTGCAGCGCTGAAGAGAATGTTAGCAAAGAGGTAACCGGGACAGTGAAAACAGTACTCAAAGACAGGGAGAGCAAGCTCTCTCTTGGCACTTTGGATGTGGGACATACAGCGAGATGTTTGCTGCTTTTGCGTTTGGCTGTTGGGAGATTTACAGCACAAAGATATCTAGTTGATTTGAAGCAGTTCCGAGAAAGTCTAAACATAATCGCCACTTCTCCCTCCTGGCACTTTCCATGTGGGAGCTATAGCAGGATGTATATTGGTTTTGAGGACAACTCAATGGACAGTGTAGGGAGAAAAGTTCCTGGCTCCTTGAATGCCGTTCCTGGAGACACTGCGATCAATGAGGGAGATATGTCAAGATGTGTGTTTGTTTTGAGGACGGCTCTCTGGAGGGTCTTAGCAAAGAGGTCACAGGGATAATCAGAGCAATTCTCAGAGACACTGAGAACAAGCTCGACAATTCCCTCCTGGCACTTTCCCTGTAGGAGATACCGCAAGACGTTTCTGTAGATTGGGCACAGCGCTCTGCAGGGTGTTAGCAGAGACTTTCCCGGGACAGTGAAACCCGATGTCAGAGACACTGAGAAGAAGCCCCAATGTTCCCTCCAGGCACTTTCAGTGTGGGTGCCTTCTCCACGTGGTTCCTGGTTTCCCTGCAGCGCTGAAGAGAATGTTAGCAAAGAGGTAACCGGGACAGTGAAAACAGTACTCAAAGACAGGGAGAGCAAGCTCTCTCTTGGCACTTTGGATGTGGGACATACAGCGAGATGTTTGCTGCTTTTGCGTTTGGCTGTTGGGAGATTTACAGCACAAAGATATCTAGTTGATTTGAAGCAGTTCCGAGAAAGTCTAAACATAATCGCCACTTCTCCCTCCTGGCACTTTCCATGTGGGAGCTATAGCAGGATGTATATTGGTTTTGAGGACAACTCAATGGACAGTGTAGGGAGAAAAGTTCCTGGCTCCTTGAATGCCGTTCCTGGAGACACTGCGATCAATGAGGGAGATATGTCAAGATGTGTGTTTGTTTTGAGGACGGCTCTCTGGAGAGTCTTAGCAAAGAGGTCACAGGGATAATCAGAGCAATTCTCAGAGACACTGAGAAGAAGCTCGACAATTCCCTCCTGGCACTTTCCCTGTAGGAGATACCGCAAGACGTTTCTGTAGATTGGGCACAGCGCTCTGCAGGGTGTTAGCAGAGACTTTCCCGGGACAGTGAAACCCGATGTCAGAGACACTGAGAAGAAGCCCCAATGTTCCCTCCAGGCACTTTCAGTGTGGGTGCCTTCTCCACGTGGTTCCTGGTTTCCCTGCAGCGCTGAAGAGAATGTTAGCAAAGAGGTAACCGGGACAGTGAAAACAGTACTCAAAGACAGGGAGAGCAAGCTCTCTCTTGGCACTTTGGATGTGGGACATACAGCGAGATGTTTGCTGCTTTTGCGTTTGGCTGTTGGGAGATTTACAGCACAAAGATATCTAGTTGATTTGAAGCAGTTCCGAGAAAGTCTAAACATAATCGCCACTTCTCCCTCCTGGCACTTTCCATGTGGGAGATATAGCAGGATGTGTATTGGTTTTGAGGACAACTCAATGGACAGTGTAGGGAGAAAAGTTCCTGGCTCCTTGAATGCCGTTCCTGGAGACACTGCGATCAATGAGGGAGATATGTCAAGATGTGTGTTTGTTTTGAGGACGGCTCTCTGGAGAGTCTTAGCAAAGAGGTCACAGGGATAATCAGAGCAATTCTCAGAGACACTGAGAACAAGCTCGACAATTCCCTCCTGGCACTTTCCCTGTAGGAGATACCGCAAGACGTTTCTGTAGATTGGGCACAGCGCTCTGCAGGGTGTTAGCAGAGACTTTCCCGGGACAGTGAAACCCGATGTCAGAGACACTGAGAAGAAGCCCCAATGTTCCCTCCAGGCACTTTCAGTGTGGGTGCCTTCTCCACGTGGTTCCTGGTTTCCCTGCAGCGCTGAAGAGAATGTTAGCAAAGAGGTAACCGGGACAGTGAAAACAGTACTCAAAGACAGGGAGAGCAAGCTCTCTCTTGGCACTTTGGATGTGGGACATACAGCGAGATGTTTGCTGCTTTTGCGTTTGGCTGTTGGGAGATTTACAGCACAAAGATATCTAGTTGATTTGAAGCAGTTCCGAGAAAGTCTAAACATAATCGCCACTTCTCCCTCCTGGCACTTTCCATGTGGGAGCTATAGCAGGATGTATATTGGTTTTGAGGACAACTCAATGGACAGTGTAGGGAGAAAAGTTCCTGGCTCCTTGAATGCCGTTCCTGGAGACACTGCGATCAATGAGGGAGATATGTCAAGATGTGTGTTTGTTTTGAGGACGGCTCTCTGGAGAGTCTTAGCAAAGAGGTCACAGGGATAATCAGAGCAATTCTCAGAGACACTGAGAACAAGCTCGACAATTCCCTCCTGGCACTTTCCCTGTAGGAGATACCGCAAGACGTTTCTGTAGATTGGGCACAGCGCTCTGCAGGGTGTTAGCAGAGACTTTCCCGGGACAGTGAAACCCGATGTCAGAGACACTGAGAAGAAGCCCCAATGTTCCCTCCAGGCACTTTCAGTGTGGGTGCCTTCTCCACGTGGTTCCTGGTTTCCCTGCAGCGCTGAAGAGAATGTTAGCAAAGAGGTAACCGGGACAGTGAAAACAGTACTCAAAGACAGGGAGAGCAAGCTCTCTCTTGGCACTTTGGATGTGGGACATACAGCGAGATGTTTGCTGCTTTTGCGTTTGGCTGTTGGGAGATTTACAGCACAAAGATATCTAGTTGATTTGAAGCAGTTCCGAGAAAGTCTAAACATAATCGCCACTTCTCCCTCCTGGCACTTTCCATGTGGGAGATATAGCAGGATGTGTATTGGTTTTGAGGACAACTCAATGGACAGTGTAGGGAGAAAAGTTCCTGGCTCCTTGAATGCCGTTCCTGGAGACACTGCGATCAATGAGGGAGATATGTCAAGATGTGTGTTTGTTTTGAGGACGGCTCTCTGGAGAGTCTTAGCAAAGAGGTCACAGGGATAATCAGAGCAATTCTCAGAGACACTGAGAACAAGCTCGACAATTCCCTCCTGGCACTTTCCCTGTAGGAGATACCGCAAGACGTTTCTGTAGATTCGGCACAGCGCTCTGCAGGGTGTTAGCAGAGACTTTCCCGGGACAGTGAAACCCGATGTCAGAGACACTGAGAAGAAGCCCCAATGTTCCCTCCAGGCACTTTCAGTGTGGGTGCCTTCTCCACGTGGTTCCTGGTTTCCCTGCAGCGCTGAAGAGAATGTTAGCAAAGAGGTAACCGGGACAGTGAAAACAGTACTCAAAGACAGGGAGAGCAAGCTCTCTCTTGGCACTTTGGATGTGGGACATACAGCGAGATGTTTGCTGCTTTTGCGTTTGGCTGTTGGGAGATTTACAGCACAAAGATATCTAGTTGATTTGAAGCAGTTCCGAGAAAGTCTAAACATAATCGCCACTTCTCCCTCCTGGCACTTTCCATGTGGGAGCTATAGCAGGATGTATATTGGTTTTGAGGACAACTCAATGGACAGTGTAGGGAGAAAAGTTCCTGGCTCCTTGAATGCCGTTCCTGGAGACACTGCGATCAATGAGGGAGATATGTCAAGATGTGTGTTTGTTTTGAGGACGGCTCTCTGGAGAGTCTTAGCAAAGAGGTCACAGGGATAATCAGAGCAATTCTCAGAGACACTGAGAAGAAGCTCGACAATTCCCTCCTGGCACTTTCCCTGTAGGAGATACCGCAAGACGTTTCTGTAGATTGGGCACAGCGCTCTGCAGGGTGTTAGCAGAGACTTTCCCGGGACAGTGAAACCCGATGTCAGAGACACTGAGAAGAAGCCCCAATGTTCCCTCCAGGCACTTTCAGTGTGGGTGCCTTCTCCACGTGGTTCCTGGTTTCCCTGCAGCGCTGAAGAGAATGTTAGCAAAGAGGTAACCGGGACAGTGAAAACAGTACTCAAAGACAGGGAGAGCAAGCTCTCTCTTGGCACTTTGGATGTGGGACATACAGCGAGATGTTTGCTGCTTTTGCGTTTGGCTGTTGGGAGATTTACAGCACAAAGATATCTAGTTGATTTGAAGCAGTTCCGAGAAAGTCTAAACATAATCGCCACTTCTCCCTCCTGGCACTTTCCATGTGGGAGCTATAGCAGGATGTATATTGGTTTTGAGGACAACTCAATGGACAGTGTAGGGAGAAAAGTTCCTGGCTCCTTGAATGCCGTTCCTGGAGACACTGCGATCAATGAGGGAGATATGTCAAGATGTGTGTTTGTTTTGAGGACGGCTCTCTGGAGAGTCTTAGCAAAGAGGTCACAGGGATAATCAGAGCAATTCTCAGAGACACTGAGAACAAGCTCCACAATTCCCTCCTGGCACTTTCCCTGTAGGAGATACCGCAAGACGTTTCTGTAGATTGGGCACAGCGCTCTGCAGGGTGTTAGCAGAGACTTTCCCGGGACAGTGAAACCCGATGTCAGAGACACTGAGAAGAAGCCCCAATGTTCCCTCCAGGCACTTTCAGTGTGGGTGCCTTCTCCACGTGGTTCCTGGTTTCCCTGCAGCGCTGAAGAGAATGTTAGCAAAGAGGTAACCGGGACAGTGAAAACAGTACTCAAAGACAGGGAGAGCAAGCTCTCTCTTGGCACTTTGGATGTGGGACATACAGCGAGATGTTTGCTGCTTTTGCGTTTGGCTGTTGGGAGATTTACAGCACAAAGATATCTAGTTGATTTGAAGCAGTTCCGAGAAAGTCTAAACATAATCGCCACTTCTCCCTCCTGGCAGTTTCCATGTGGGAGATATAGCAGGATGTGTATTGGTTTTGAGGACAACTCAATGGACAGTGTAGGGAGAAAAGTTCCTGGCTCCTTGAATGCCGTTCCTGGAGACACTGCGATCAATGAGGGAGATATGTCAAGATGTGTGTTTGTTTTGGGGACGGCTCTCTGGAGAGTCTTAGCAAAGAGGTCACAGGGATAATCAGAGCAATTCTCAGAGACACTGAGAACAAGCTCCACAATTCCCTCCTGGCACTTTCCCTGTAGGAGATACCGCAAGACGTTTCTGTAGATTGGGCACAGCGCTCTGCAGGGTGTTAGCAGAGACTTTCCCGGGACAGTGAAACCCGATGTCAGAGACACTGAGAAGAAGCCCCAATGTTCCCTCCAGGCACTTTCAGTGTGGGTGCCTTCTCCACGTGGTTCCTGGTTTCCCTGCAGCGCTGAAGAGAATGTTAGCAAAGAGGTAACCGGGACAGTGAAAACAGTACTCAAAGACAGGGAGAGCAAGCTCTCTCTTGGCACTTTGGATGTGGGACATACAGCGAGATGTTTGCTGCTTTTGCGTTTGGCTGTTGGGAGATTTACAGCACAAAGATATCTAGTTGATTTGAAGCAGTTCCGAGAAAGTCTAAACATAATCGCCACTTCTCCCTCCTGGCACTTTCCATGTGGGAGATATAGCAGGATGTATATTGGTTTTGAGGACAACTCAATGGACAGTGTAGGGAGAAAAGTTCCTGGCTCCTTGAATGCCGTTCCTGGAGACACTGCGATCAATGAGGGAGATATGTCAAGATGTGTGTTTGTTTTGAGGACGGCTCTCTGGAGAGTCTTAGCAAAGAGGTCACAGGGATAATCAGAGCAATTCTCAGAGACACTGAGAACAAGCTCGACAATTCCCTCCTGGCACTTTCCCTGTAGGAGATACCGCAAGACGTTTCTGTAGATTGGGCACAGCGCTCTGCAGGGTGTTAGCAGAGACTTTCCCGGGACAGTGAAACCCGATGTCAGAGACACTGAGAAGAAGCCCCAATGTTCCCTCCAGGCACTTTCAGTGTGGGTGCCTTCTCCACGTGGTTCCTGGTTTCCCTGCAGCGCTGAAGAGAATGTTAGCAAAGAGGTAACCGGGACAGTGAAAACAGTACTCAAAGACAGGGAGAGCAAGCTCTCTCTTGGCACTTTGGATGTGGGACATACAGCGAGATGTTTGCTGCTTTTGCGTTTGGCTGTTGGGAGATTTACAGCACAAAGATATCTAGTTGATTTGAAGCAGTTCCGAGAAAGTCTAAACATAATCGCCACTTCTCCCTCCTGGCACTTTCCATGTGGGAGCTATAGCAGGATGTATATTGGTTTTGAGGACAACTCAATGGACAGTGTAGGGAGAAAAGTTCCTGGCTCCTTGAATGCCGTTCCTGGAGACACTGCGATCAATGAGGGAGATATGTCAAGATGTGTGTTTGTTTTGAGGACGGCTCTCTGGAGGGTCTTAGCAAAGAGGTCACAGGGATAATCAGAGCAATTCTCAGAGACACTGAGAACAAGCTCGACAATTCCCTCCTGGCACTTTCCCTGTAGGAGATACCGCAAGACGTTTCTGTAGATTGGGCACAGCGCTCTGCAGGGTGTTAGCAGAGACTTTCCCGGGACAGTGAAACCCGATGTCAGAGACACTGAGAAGAAGCCCCAATGTTCCCTCCAGGCACTTTCAGTGTGGGTGCCTTCTCCACGTGGTTCCTGGTTTCCCTGCAGCGCTGAAGAGAATGTTAGCAAAGAGGTAACCGGGACAGTGAAAACAGTACTCAAAGACAGGGAGAGCAAGCTCTCTCTTGGCACTTTGGATGTGGGACATACAGCGAGATGTTTGCTGCTTTTGCGTTTGGCTGTTGGGAGATTTACAGCACAAAGATATCTAGTTGATTTGAAGCAGTTCCGAGAAAGTCTAAACATAATCGCCACTTCTCCCTCCTGGCACTTTCCATGTGGGAGCTATAGCAGGATGTATATTGGTTTTGAGGACAACTCAATGGACAGTGTAGGGAGAAAAGTTCCTGGCTCCTTGAATGCCGTTCCTGGAGACACTGCGATCAATGAGGGAGATATGTCAAGATGTGTGTTTGTTTTGAGGACGGCTCTCTGGAGAGTCTTAGCAAAGAGGTCACAGGGATAATCAGAGCAATTCTCAGAGACACTGAGAAGAAGCTCGACAATTCCCTCCTGGCACTTTCCCTGTAGGAGATACCGCAAGACGTTTCTGTAGATTGGGCACAGCGCTCTGCAGGGTGTTAGCAGAGACTTTCCCGGGACAGTGAAACCCGATGTCAGAGACACTGAGAAGAAGCCCCAATGTTCCCTCCAGGCACTTTCAGTGTGGGTGCCTTCTCCACGTGGTTCCTGGTTTCCCTGCAGCGCTGAAGAGAATGTTAGCAAAGAGGTAACCGGGACAGTGAAAACAGTACTCAAAGACAGGGAGAGCAAGCTCTCTCTTGGCACTTTGGATGTGGGACATACAGCGAGATGTTTGCTGCTTTTGCGTTTGGCTGTTGGGAGATTTACAGCACAAAGATATCTAGTTGATTTGAAGCAGTTCCGAGAAAGTCTAAACATAATCGCCACTTCTCCCTCCTGGCACTTTCCATGTGGGAGATATAGCAGGATGTGTATTGGTTTTGAGGACAACTCAATGGACAGTGTAGGGAGAAAAGTTCCTGGCTCCTTGAATGCCGTTCCTGGAGACACTGCGATCAATGAGGGAGATATGTCAAGATGTGTGTTTGTTTTGAGGACGGCTCTCTGGAGAGTCTTAGCAAAGAGGTCACAGGGATAATCAGAGCAATTCTCAGAGACACTGAGAACAAGCTCGACAATTCCCTCCTGGCACTTTCCCTGTAGGAGATACCGCAAGACGTTTCTGTAGATTCGGCACAGCGCTCTGCAGGGTGTTAGCAGAGACTTTCCCGGGACAGTGAAACCCGATGTCAGAGACACTGAGAAGAAGCCCCAATGTTCCCTCCAGGCACTTTCAGTGTGGGTGCCTTCTCCACGTGGTTCCTGGTTTCCCTGCAGCGCTGAAGAGAATGTTAGCAAAGAGGTAACCGGGACAGTGAAAACAGTACTCAAAGACAGGGAGAGCAAGCTCTCTCTTGGCACTTTGGATGTGGGACATACAGCGAGATGTTTGCTGCTTTTGCGTTTGGCTGTTGGGAGATTTACAGCACAAAGATATCTAGTTGATTTGAAGCAGTTCCGAGAAAGTCTAAACATAATCGCCACTTCTCCCTCCTGGCACTTTCCATGTGGGAGCTATAGCAGGATGTATATTGGTTTTGAGGACAACTCAATGGACAGTGTAGGGAGAAAAGTTCCTGGCTCCTTGAATGCCGTTCCTGGAGACACTGCGATCAATGAGGGAGATATGTCAAGATGTGTGTTTGTTTTGAGGACGGCTCTCTGGAGAGTCTTAGCAAAGAGGTCACAGGGATAATCAGAGCAATTCTCAGAGACACTGAGAAGAAGCTCGACAATTCCCTCCTGGCACTTTCCCTGTAGGAGATACCGCAAGACGTTTCTGTAGATTGGGCACAGCGCTCTGCAGGGTGTTAGCAGAGACTTTCCCGGGACAGTGAAACCCGATGTCAGAGACACTGAGAAGAAGCCCCAATGTTCCCTCCAGGCACTTTCAGTGTGGGTGCCTTCTCCACGTGGTTCCTGGTTTCCCTGCAGCGCTGAAGAGAATGTTAGCAAAGAGGTAACCGGGACAGTGAAAACAGTACTCAAAGACAGGGAGAGCAAGCTCTCTCTTGGCACTTTGGATGTGGGACATACAGCGAGATGTTTGCTGCTTTTGCGTTTGGCTGTTGGGAGATTTACAGCACAAAGATATCTAGTTGATTTGAAGCAGTTCCGAGAAAGTCTAAACATAATCGCCACTTCTCCCTCCTGGCACTTTCCATGTGGGAGCTATAGCAGGATGTATATTGGTTTTGAGGACAACTCAATGGACAGTGTAGGGAGAAAAGTTCCTGGCTCCTTGAATGCCGTTCCTGGAGACACTGCGATCAATGAGGGAGATATGTCAAGATGTGTGTTTGTTTTGAGGACGGCTCTCTGGAGAGTCTTAGCAAAGAGGTCACAGGGATAATCAGAGCAATTCTCAGAGACACTGAGAACAAGCTCCACAATTCCCTCCTGGCACTTTCCCTGTAGGAGATACCGCAAGACGTTTCTGTAGATTGGGCACAGCGCTCTGCAGGGTGTTAGCAGAGACTTTCCCGGGACAGTGAAACCCGATGTCAGAGACACTGAGAAGAAGCCCCAATGTTCCCTCCAGGCACTTTCAGTGTGGGTGCCTTCTCCACGTGGTTCCTGGTTTCCCTGCAGCGCTGAAGAGAATGTTAGCAAAGAGGTAACCGGGACAGTGAAAACAGTACTCAAAGACAGGGAGAGCAAGCTCTCTCTTGGCACTTTGGATGTGGGACATACAGCGAGATGTTTGCTGCTTTTGCGTTTGGCTGTTGGGAGATTTACAGCACAAAGATATCTAGTTGATTTGAAGCAGTTCCGAGAAAGTCTAAACATAATCGCCACTTCTCCCTCCTGGCACTTTCCATGTGAGAGATATAGCAGGATGTATATTGGTTTTGAGGACAACTCAATGGACAGTGTAGGGAGAAAAGTTCCTGGCTCCTTGAATGCCGTTCCTGGAGACACTGCGATCAATGAGGGAGATATGTCAAGATGTGTGTTTGTTTTGAGGACGGCTCTCTGGAGAGTCTTAGCAAAGAGGTCACAGGGATAATCAGAGCAATTCTCAGAGACACTGAGAACAAGCTCGACAATTCCCTCCTGGCACTTTCCCTGTAGGAGATACCGCAAGACGTTTCTGTAGATTGGGCACAGCGCTCTGCAGGGTGTTAGCAGAGACTTTCCCGGGACAGTGAAACCCGATGTCAGAGACACTGAGAAGAAGCCCCAATGTTCCCTCCAGGCACTTTCAGTGTGGGTGCCTTCTCCACGTGATTCCTGGTTTCCCTGCAGCGCTGAAGAGAATGTTAGCAAAGAGGTAACCGGGACAGTGAAAACAGTACTCAAAGACAGGGAGAGCAAGCTCTCTCTTGGCACTTTGGATGTGGGACATACAGCGAGATGTTTGCTGCTTTTGCGTTTGGCTGTTGGGAGATTTACAGCACAAAGATATCTAGTTGATTTGAAGCAGTTCCGAGAAAGTCTAAACATAATCGCCACTTCTCCCTCCTGGCACTTTCCATGTGGGAGCTATAGCAGGATGTATATTGGTTTTGAGGACAACTCAATGGACAGTGTAGGGAGAAAAGTTCCTGGCTCCTTGAATGCCGTTCCTGGAGACACTGCGATCAATGAGGGAGATATGTCAAGATGTGTGTTTGTTTTGAGGACGGCTCTCTGGAGAGTCTTAGCAAAGAGGTCACAGGGATAATCAGAGCAATTCTCAGAGACACTGAGAAGAAGCTCGACAATTCCCTCCTGGCACTTTCCCTGTAGGAGATACCGCAAGACGTTTCTGTAGATTGGGCACAGCGCTCTGCAGGGTGTTAGCAGAGACTTTCCCGGGATAGTGAAACCCGATGTCAGAGACACTGAGAAGAAGCCCCAATGTTCCCTCCAGGCACTTTCAGTGTGGGTGCCTTCTCCACGTGGTTCCTGGTTTCCCTGCAGCGCTGAAGAGAATGTTAGCAAAGAGGTAACCGGGACAGTGAAAACAGTACTCAAAGACAGGGAGAGCAAGCTCTCTCTTGGCACTTTGGATGTGGGACATACAGCGAGATGTTTGCTGCTTTTGCGTTTGGCTGTTGGGAGATTTACAGCACAAAGATATCTAGTTGATTTGAAGCAGTTCCGAGAAAGTCTAAACATAATCGCCACTTCTACCTCCTGGCACTTTCCATGTGGGAGCTATAGCAGGATGTGTATTGGTTTTGAGGACAACTCAATGGACAGTGTAGGGAGAAAAGTTCCTGGCTCCTTGAATGCCGTTCCTGGAGACACTGCGATCAATGAGGGAGATATGTCAAGATGTGTGTTTGTTTTGAGGACGGCTCTCTGGAGAGTCTTAGCAAAGAGGTCACAGGGATAATCAGAGCAATTCTCAGAGACACTGAGAACAAGCTCGACAATTCCCTCCTGGCACTTTCCCTGTAGGAGATACCGCAAGACGTTTCTGTAGATTGGGCACAGCGCTCTGCAGGGTGTTAGCAGAGACTTTCCCGGGACAGTGAAACCCGATGTCAGAGACACTGAGAAGAAGCCCCAATGTTCCCTGCAGGCACTTTCAGTGTGGGTGCCTTCTCCACGTGGTTCCTGGTTTCCCTGCAGCGCTGAAGAGAATGTTAGCAAAGAGGTAACCGGGACAGTGAAAACAGTACTCAAAGACAGGGAGAGCAAGCTCTCTCTTGGCACTTTGTATGTGGGACATACAGCGAGATGTTTGCTGCTTTTGCGTTTGGCTGTTGGGAGATTTACAGCACAAAGATATCTAGTTGATTTGAAGCAGTTCCGAGAAAGTCTAAACATAATCGCCACTTCTCCCTCCTGGCACTTTCCATGTGGGAGATATAGCAGGATGTATATTGGTTTTGAGGACAACTCAATGGACAGTGTAGGGAGAAAAGTTCCTGGCTCCTTGAATGCCGTTCCTGGAGACACTGCGATCAATGAGGGAGATATGTCAAGATGTGTGTTTGTTTTGAGGACGGCTCTCTGGAGAGTCTTAGCAAAGAGGTCACAGGGATAATCAGAGCAATTCTCAGAGACACTGAGAACAAGCTCGACAATTCCCTCCTGGCACTTTCCCTGTAGGAGATACCGCAAGACGTTTCTGTAGATTGGGCACAGCGCTCTGCAGGGTGTTAGCAGAGACTTTCCCGGGACAGTGAAACCCGATGTCAGAGACACTGAGAAGAAGCCCCAATGTTCCCTCCAGGCACTTTCAGTGTGGGTGCCTTCTCCACGTGGTTCCTGGTTTCCCTGCAGCGCTGAAGAGAATGTTAGCAAAGAGGTAACCGGGACAGTGAAAACAGTACTCAAAGACAGGGAGAGCAAGCTCTCTCTTGGCACTTTGGATGTGGGACATACAGGGAGATGTTTGCTGCTTTTGCGTTTGGCTGTTGGGAGATTTACAGCACAAAGATATCTAGTTGATTTGAAGCAGTTCCGAGAAAGTCTAAACATAATCGCCACTTCTCCCTCCTGGCACTTTCCATGTGGGAGCTATAGCAGGATGTATATTGGTTTTGAGGACAACTCAATGGACAGTGTAGGGAGAAAAGTTCCTGGCTCCTTGAATGCCGTTCCTGGAGACACTGCGATCAATGAGGGAGATATGTCAAGATGTGTGTTTGTTTTGAG
This sequence comes from Chroicocephalus ridibundus, assembly GCF_963924245.1. Taxonomy (NCBI): domain Eukaryota; kingdom Metazoa; phylum Chordata; class Aves; order Charadriiformes; family Laridae; genus Chroicocephalus; species Chroicocephalus ridibundus. Next base: position 24,796 of record NW_026961290.1, read on the forward strand.
GACGGCTCTCTGGAGAGTCTTAGCAAAGAGGTCACAGGGATAATCAGAGCAATTCTCAGAGACACTGAGAAGAAGCTCGACAATTCCCTCCTGGCACTTTCCCTGTAGGAGATACCGCAAGACGTTTCTGTAGATTGGGCACAGCGCTCTGCAGGGTGTTAGCAGAGACTTTCCCGGGATAGTGAAACCCGATGTCAGAGACACTGAGAAGAAGCCCCAATGTTCCCTCCAGGCACTTTCAGTGTGGGTGCCTTCTCCACGTGGTTCCTGGTTTCCCTGCAGCGCTGAAGAGAATGTTAGCAAAGAGGTAACCGGGACAGTGAAAACAGTACTCAAAGACAGGGAGAGCAAGCTCTCTCTTGGCACTTTGTATGTGGGACATACAGCGAGATGTTTGCTGCTTTTGCGTTTGGCTGTTGGGAGATTTACAGCACAAAGATATCTAGTTGATTTGAAGCAGTTCCGAGAAAGTCTAAACATAATCGCCACTTCTCCCTCCTGGCACTTTCCATGTGGGAGATATAGCAGGATGTATATTGGTTTTGAGGACAACTCAATGGACAGTGTAGGGAGAAAAGTTCCTGGCTCCTTGAATGCCGTTCCTGGAGACACTGCGATCAATGAGGGAGATATGTCAAGATGTGTGTTTGTTTTGAGGACGGCTCTCTGGAGAGTCTTAGCAAAGAGGTCACAGGGATAATCAGAGCAATTCTCAGAGACACTGAGAACAAGCTCGACAATTCCCTCCTGGCACTTTCCCTGTAGGAGATACCGCAAGACGTTTCTGTAGATTGGGCACAGCGCTCTGCAGGGTGTTAGCAGAGACTTTCCCGGGACAGTGAAACCCGATGTCAGAGACACTGAGAAGAAGCCCCAATGTTCCCTCCAGGCACTTTCAGTGTGGGTGCCTTCTCCACGTGGTTCCTGGTTTCCCTGCAGCGCTGAAGAGAATGTTAGCAAAGAGGTAACCGGGACAGTGACAACAGTACTCAAAGACAGGGAGAGCAAGCTCTCTCTTGGCACTTTGGATGTGGGACATACAGGGAGATGTTTGCTGCTTTTGCGTTTGGCTGTTGGGAGATTTACAGCACAAAGATATCTAGTTGATTTGAAGCAGTTCCGAGAAAGTCTAAACATAATCGCCACTTCTCCCTCCTGGCACTTTCCATGTGGGAGCTATAGCAGGATGTATATTGGTTTTGAGGACAACTCAATGGACAGTGTAGGGAGAAAAGTTCCTGGCTCCTTGAATGCCGTTCCTGGAGACACTGCGATCAATGAGGGAGATATGTCAAGATGTGTGTTTGTTTTGAGGACGGCTCTCTGGAGAGTCTTAGCAAAGAGGTCACAGGGATAATCAGAGCAATTCTCAGAGACACTGAGAACAAGCTCCACAATTCCCTCCTGGCACTTTCCCTGTAGGAGATACCGCAAGATGTTTCTGTAGATTGGGCACAGCGCTCTGCAGGGTGTTAGCAGAGACTTTCCCGGGACAGTGAAACCCGATGTCAGAGACACTGAGAAGAAGCCCCAATGTTCCCTCCAGGCACTTTCAGTGTGGGTGCCTTCTCCACGTGGTTCCTGGTTTCCCTGCAGCGCTGAAGAGAATGTTAGCAAAGAGGTAACCGGGACAGTGAAAACAGTACTCAAAGACAGGGAGAGCAAGCTCTCTCTTGGCACTTTGGATGTGGGACATACAGGGAGATGTTTGCTGCTTTTGCGTTTGGCTGTTGGGAGATTTACAGCACAAAGATATCTAGTTGATTTGAAGCAGTTCCGAGAAAGTCTAAACATAATCGCCACTTCTCCCTCCTGGCACTTTCCATGTGGGAGCTATAGCAGGATGTATATTGGTTTTGAGGACAACTCAATGGACAGTGTAGGGAGAAAAGTTCCTGGCTCCTTGAATGCCGTTCCTGGAGACACTGCGATCAATGAGGGAGATATGTCAAGATGTGTGTTTGTTTTGAGGACGGCTCTCTGGAGAGTCTTAGCAAAGAGGTCACAGGGATAATCAGAGCAATTCTCAGAGACACTGAGAAGAAGCTCGACAATTCCCTCCTGGCACTTTCCCTGTAGGAGATACCGCAAGACGTTTCTGTAGATTGGGCACAGCGCTCTGCAGGGTGTTAGCAGAGACTTTCCCGGGACAGTGAAACCCGATGTCAGAGACACTGAGAAGAAGCCCCAATGTTCCCTCCAGGCACTTTCAGTGTGGGTGCCTTCTCCACGTGGTTCCTGGTTTCCCTGCAGCGCTGAAGAGAATGTTAGCAAAGAGGTAACCGGGACAGTGAAAACAGTACTCAAAGACAGGGAGAGCAAGCTCTCTCTTGGCACTTTGGATGTGGGACATACAGGGAGATGTTTGCTGCTTTTGCGTTTGGCTGTTGGGAGATTTACAGCACAAAGATATCTAGTTGATTTGAAGCAGTTCCGAGAAAGTCTAAACATAATCGCCACTTCTCCCTCCTGGCACTTTCCATGTGGGAGATATAGCAGGATGTATATTGGTTTTGAGGACAACTCAATGGACAGTGTAGGGAGAAAAGTTCCTGGCTCCTTGAATGCCGTTCCTGGAGACACTGCGATCAATGAGGGAGATATGTCAAGATGTGTGTTTGTTTTGAGGACGGCTCTCTGGAGAGTCTTAGCAAAGAGGTCACAGGGATAATCAGAGCAATTCTCAGAGACACTGAGAACAAGCTCCACAATTCCCTCCTGGCACTTTCCCTGTAGGAGATACCGCAAGACGTTTCTGTAGATTGGGCACAGCGCTCTGCAGGGTGTTAGCAGAGACTTTCCCGGGACAGTGAAACCCGATGTCAGAGACACTGAGAAGAAGCCCCAATGTTCCCTCCAGGCACTTTCAGTGTGGGTGCCTTCTCCACGTGGTTCCTGGTTTCCCTGCAGCGCTGAAGAGAATGTTAGCAAAGAGGTAACCGGGACAGTGAAAACAGTACTCAAAGACAGGGAGAGCAAGCTCTCTCTTGGCACTTTGGATGTGGGACATACAGGGAGATGTTTGCTGCTTTTGCGTTTGGCTGTTGGGAGATTTACAGCACAAAGATATCTAGTTGATTTGAAGCAGTTCCGAGAAAGTCTAAACATAATCGCCACTTCTCCCTCCTGGCACTTTCCATGTGGGAGATATAGCAGGATGTATATTGGTTTTGAGGACAACTCAATGGACAGTGTAGGGAGAAAAGTTCCTGGCTCCTTGAATGCCGTTCCTGGAGACACTGCGATCAATGAGGGAGATATGTCAAGATGTGTGTTTGTTTTGAGGACGGCTCTCTGGAGAGTCTTAGCAAAGAGGTCACAGGGATAATCAGAGCAATTCTCAGAGACACTGAGAACAAGCTCGACAATTCCCTCCTGGCACTTTCCCTGTAGGAGATACCGCAAGACGTTTCTGTAGATTGGGCACAGCGCTCTGCAGGGTGTTAGCAGAGACTTTCCCGGGACAGTGAAACCCGATGTCAGAGACACTGAGAAGAAGCCCCAATGTTCCCTCCAGGCACTTTCAGTGTGGGTGCCTTCTCCACGTGGTTCCTGGTTTCCCTGCAGCGCTGAAGAGAATGTTAGCAAAGAGGTAACCGGGACAGTGAAAACAGTACTCAAAGACAGGGAGAGCAAGCTCTCTCTTGGCACTTTGGATGTGGGACATACAGCGAGATGTTTGCTGCTTTTGCGTTTGGCTGTTGGGAGATTTACAGCACAAAGATATCTAGTTGATTTGAAGCAGTTCCGAGAAAGTCTAAACATAATCGCCACTTCTCCCTCCTGGCACTTTCCATGTGGGAGATATAGCAGGATGTGTATTGGTTTTGAGGACAACTCAATGGACAGTGTAGGGAGAAAAGTTCCTGGCTCCTTGAATGCCGTTCCTGGAGACACTGCGATCAATGAGGGAGATATGTCAAGATGTGTGTTTGTTTTGAGGACGGCTCTCTGGAGAGTCTTAGCAAAGAGGTCACAGGGATAATCAGAGCAATTCTCAGAGACACTGAGAACAAGCTCCACAATTCCCTCCTGGCACTTTCCCTGTAGGAGATACCGCAAGACGTTTCTGTAGATTGGGCACAGCGCTCTGCAGGGTGTTAGCAGAGACTTTCCCGGGACAGTGAAACCCGATGTCAGAGACACTGAGAAGAAGCCCCAATGTTCCCTCCAGGCACTTTCAGTGTGGGTGCCTTCTCCACGTGGTTCCTGGTTTCCCTGCAGCGCTGAAGAGAATGTTAGCAAAGAGGTAACCGGGACAGTGAAAACAGTACTCAAAGACAGGGAGAGCAAGCTCTCTCTTGGCACTTTGGATGTGGGACATACAGCGAGATGTTTGCTGCTTTTGCGTTTGGCTGTTGGGAGATTTACAGCACAAAGATATCTAGTTGATTTGAAGCAGTTCCGAGAAAGTCTAAACATAATCGCCACTTCTCCCTCCTGGCACTTTCCATGTGGGAGCTATAGCAGGATGTATATTGGTTTTGAGGACAACTCAATGGACAGTGTAGGGAGAAAAGTTCCTGGCTCCTTGAATGCCGTTCCTGGAGACACTGCGATCAATGAGGGAGATATGTCAAGATGTGTGTTTGTTTTGAGGACGGCTCTCTGGAGAGTCTTAGCAAAGAGGTCACAGGGATAATCAGAGCAATTCTCAGAGACACTGAGAACAAGCTCGACAATTCCCTCCTGGCACTTTCCCTGTAGGAGATACCGCAAGACGTTTCTGTAGATTGGGCACAGCGCTCTGCAGGGTGTTAGCAGAGACTTTCCCGGGACAGTGAAACCCGATGTCAGAGACACTGAGAAGAAGCCCCAATGTTCCCTCCAGGCACTTTCAGTGTGGGTGCCTTCTCCACGTGGTTCCTGGTTTCCCTGCAGCGCTGAAGAGAATGTTAGCAAAGAGGTAACCGGGACAGTGAAAACAGTACTCAAAGACAGGGAGAGCAAGCTCTCTCTTGGCACTTTGGATGTGGGACATACAGCGAGATGTTTGCTGCTTTTGCGTTTGGCTGTTGGGAGATTTACAGCACAAAGATATCTAGTTGATTTGAAGCAGTTCCGAGAAAGTCTAAACATAATCGCCACTTCTCCCTCCTGGCACTTTCCATGTGGGAGATATAGCAGGATGTGTATTGGTTTTGAGGACAACTCAATGGACAGTGTAGGGAGAAAAGTTCCTGGCTCCTTGAATGCCGTTCCTGGAGACACTGCGATCAATGAGGGAGATATGTCAAGATGTGTGTTTGTTTTGAGGACGGCTCTCTGGAGAGTCTTAGCAAAGAGGTCACAGGGATAATCAGAGCAATTCTCAGAGACACTGAGAACAAGCTCCACAATTCCCTCCTGGCACTTTCCCTGTAGGAGATACCGCAAGACGTTTCTGTAGATTGGGCACAGCGCTCTGCAGGGTGTTAGCAGAGACTTTCCCGGGACAGTGAAACCCGATGTCAGAGACACTGAGAAGAAGCCCCAATGTTCCCTCCAGGCACTTTCAGTGTGGGTGCCTTCTCCACGTGGTTCCTGGTTTCCCTGCAGCGCTGAAGAGAATGTTAGCAAAGAGGTAACCGGGACAGTGAAAACAGTACTCAAAGACAGGGAGAGCAAGCTCTCTCTTGGCACTTTGGATGTGGGACATACAGGGAGATGTTTGCTGCTTTTGCGTTTGGCTGTTGGGAGATTTACAGCACAAAGATATCTAGTTGATTTGAAGCAGTTCCGAGAAAGTCTAAACATAATCGCCACTTCTCCCTCCTGGCACTTTCCATGTGGGAGCTATAGCAGGATGTATATTGGTTTTGAGGACAACTCAATGGACAGTGTAGGGAGAAAAGTTCCTGGCTCCTTGAATGCCGTTCCTGGAGACACTGCGATCAATGAGGGAGATATGTCAAGATGTGTGTTTGTTTTGAGGACGGCTCTCTGGAGAGTCTTAGCAAAGAGGTCACAGGGATAATCAGAGCAATTCTCAGAGACACTGAGAACAAGCTCGACAATTCCCTCCTGGCACTTTCCCTGTAGGAGATACCGCAAGACGTTTCTGTAGATTGGGCACAGCGCTCTGCAGGGTGTTAGCAGAGACTTTCCCGGGACAGTGAAACCCGATGTCAGAGACACTGAGAAGAAGCCCCAATGTTCCCTCCAGGCACTTTCAGTGTGGGTGCCTTCTCCACGTGGTTCCTGGTTTCCCTGCAGCGCTGAAGAGAATGTTAGCAAAGAGGTAACCGGGACAGTGAAAACAGTACTCAAAGACAGGGAGAGCAAGCTCTCTCTTGGCACTTTGGATGTGGGACATACAGGGAGATGTTTGCTGCTTTTGCGTTTGGCTGTTGGGAGATTTACAGCACAAAGATATCTAGTTGATTTGAAGCAGTTCCGAGAAAGTCTAAACATAATCGCCACTTCTCCCTCCTGGCACTTTCCATGTGGGAGATATAGCAGGATGTGTATTGGTTTTGAGGACAACTCAATGGACAGTGTAGGGAGAAAAGTTCCTGGCTCCTTGAATGCCGTTCCTGGAGACACTGCGATCAATGAGGGAGATATGTCAAGATGTGTGTTTGTTTTGAGGACGGCTCTCTGGAGAGTCTTAGCAAAGAGGTCACAGGGATAATCAGAGCAATTCTCAGAGACACTGAGAACAAGCTCCACAATTCCCTCCTGGCACTTTCCCTGTAGGAGATACCGCAAGACGTTTCTGTAGATTGGGCACAGCGCTCTGCAGGGTGTTAGCAGAGACTTTCCCGGGACAGTGAAACCCGATGTCAGAGACACTGAGAAGAAGCCCCAATGTTCCCTCCAGGCACTTTCAGTGTGGGTGCCTTCTCCACGTGGTTCCTGGTTTCCCTGCAGCGCTGAAGAGAATGTTAGCAAAGAGGTAACCGGGACAGTGAAAACAGTACTCAAAGACAGGGAGAGCAAGCTCTCTCTTGGCACTTTGGATGTGGGACATACAGCGAGATGTTTGCTGCTTTTGCGTTTGGCTGTTGGGAGATTTACAGCACAAAGATATCTAGTTGATTTGAAGCAGTTCCGAGAAAGTCTAAACATAATCGCCACTTCTCCCTCCTGGCACTTTCCATGTGGGAGCTATAGCAGGATGTATATTGGTTTTGAGGACAACTCAATGGACAGTGTAGGGAGAAAAGTTCCTGGCTCCTTGAATGCCGTTCCTGGAGACACTGCGATCAATGAGGGAGATATGTCAAGATGTGTGTTTGTTTTGGGGACGGCTCTCTGGAGAGTCTTAGCAAAGAGGTCACAGGGATAATCAGAGCAATTCTCAGAGACACTGAGAACAAGCTCGACAATTCCCTCCTGGCACTTTCCCTGTAGGAGATACCGCAAGACGTTTCTGTAGATTGGGCACAGCGCTCTGCAGGGTGTTAGCAGAGACTTTCCCGGGACAGTGAAACCCGATGTCAGAGACACTGAGAAGAAGCCCCAATGTTCCCTCCAGGCACTTTCAGTGTGGGTGCCTTCTCCACGTGGTTCCTGGTTTCCCTGCAGCGCTGAAGAGAATGTTAGCAAAGAGGTAACCGGGACAGTGAAAACAGTACTCAAAGACAGGGAGAGCAAGCTCTCTCTTGGCACTTTGGATGTGGGACATACAGCGAGATGTTTGCTGCTTTTGCGTTTGGCTGTTGGGAGATTTACAGCACAAAGATATCTAGTTGATTTGAAGCAGTTCCGAGAAAGTCTAAACATAATCGCCACTTCTCCCTCCTGGCACTTTCCATGTGGGAGCTATAGCAGGATGTATATTGGTTTTGAGGACAACTCAATGGACAGTGTAGGGAGAAAAGTTCCTGGCTCCTTGAATGCCGTTCCTGGAGACACTGCGATCAATGAGGGAGATATGTCAAGATGTGTGTTTGTTTTGAGGACGGCTCTCTGGAGAGTCTTAGCAAAGAGGTCACAGGGATAATCAGAGCAATTCTCAGAGACACTGAGAACAAGCTCGACAATTCCCTCCTGGCACTTTCCCTGTAGGAGATACCGCAAGACGTTTCTGTAGATTGGGCACAGCGCTCTGCAGGGTGTTAGCAGAGACTTTCCCGGGACAGTGAAACCCGATGTCAGAGACACTGAGAAGAAGCCCCAATGTTCCCTCCAGGCACTTTCAGTGTGGGTGCCTTCTCCACGTGGTTCCTGGTTTCCCTGCAGCGCTGAAGAGAATGTTAGCAAAGAGGTAACCGGGACAGTGAAAACAGTACTCAAAGACAGGGAGAGCAAGCTCTCTCTTGGCACTTTGGATGTGGGACATACAGCGAGATGTTTGCTGCTTTTGCGTTTGGCTGTTGGGAGATTTACAGCACAAAGATATCTAGTTGATTTGAAGCAGTTCCGAGAAAGTCTAAACATAATCGCCACTTCTCCCTCCTGGCACTTTCCATGTGGGAGATATAGCAGGATGTGTATTGGTTTTGAGGACAACTCAATGGACAGTGTAGGGAGAAAAGTTCCTGGCTCCTTGAATGCCGTTCCTGGAGACACTGCGATCAATGAGGGAGATATGTCAAGATGTGTGTTTGTTTTGAGGACGGCTCTCTGGAGAGTCTTAGCAAAGAGGTCACAGGGATAATCAGAGCAATTCTCAGAGACACTGAGAACAAGCTCGACAATTCCCTCCTGGCACTTTCCCTGTAGGAGATACCGCAAGACGTTTCTGTAGATTGGGCACAGCGCTCTGCAGGGTGTTAGCAGAGACTTTCCCGGGACAGTGAAACCCTATGTCAGAGACACTGAGAAGAAGCCCCAAAGTTCCCTCCAGGCACTTTCAGTGTGGGTGCCTTCTCCACGTGGTTCCTGGTTTCCCTGCAGCGCTGAAGAGAATGTTAGCAAAGAGGTAACCGGGACAGTGAAAACAGTACTCAAAGACAGGGAGAGCAAGCTCTCTCTTGGCACTTTGGATGTGGGACATACAGCGAGATGTTTGCTGCTTTTGCGTTTGGCTGTTGGGAGATTTACAGCACAAAGATATCTAGTTGATTTGAAGCAGTTCCGAGAAAGTCTAAACATAATCGCCACTTCTCCCTCCTGGCACTTTCCATGTGGGAGCTATAGCAGGATGTATATTGGTTTTGAGGACAACTCAATGGACAGTGTAGGGAGAAAAGTTCCTGGCTCCTTGAATGCCGTTCCTGGAGACACTGCGATCAATGAGGGAGATATGTCAAGATGTGTGTTTGCTTTGGGGACGGCTCTCTGGAGAGTCTTAGCAAAGAGGTCACAGGGATAATCAGAGCAATTCTCAGAGACACTGAGAACAAGCTCGACAATTCCCTCCTGGCACTTTCCCTGTAGGAGATACCGCAAGACGTTTCTGTAGATTGGGCACAGCGCTCTGCAGGGTGTTAGCAGAGACTTTCCCGGGACAGTGAAACCCGATGTCAGAGACACTGAGAAGAAGCCCCAATGTTCCCTCCAGGCACTTTCAGTGTGGGTGCCTTCTCCACGTGGTTCCTGGTTTCCCTGCAGCGCTGAAGAGAATGTTAGCAAAGAGGTAACCGGGACAGTGAAAACAGTACTCAAAGACAGGGAGAGCAAGCTCTCTCTTGGCACTTTGGATGTGGGACATACAGCGAGATGTTTGCTGCTTTTGCGTTTGGCTGTTGGGAGATTTACAGCACAAAGATATCTAGTTGATTTGAAGCAGTTCCGAGAAAGTCTAAACATAATCGCCACTTCTCCCTCCTGGCACTTTCCATGTGGGAGCTATAGCAGGATGTATATTGGTTTTGAGGACAACTCAATGGACAGTGTAGGGAGAAAAGTTCCTGGCTCCTTGAATGCCGTTCCTGGAGACACTGCGATCAATGAGGGAGATATGTCAAGATGTGTGTTTGTTTTGAGGACGGCTCTCTGGAGAGTCTTAGCAAAGAGGTCACAGGGATAATCAGAGCAATTCTCAGAGACACTGAGAACAAGCTCGACAATTCCCTCCTGGCACTTTCCCTGTAGGAGATACCGCAAGACGTTTCTGTAGATTGGGCACAGCGCTCTGCAGGGTGTTAGCAGAGACTTTCCCGGGACAGTGAAACCCGATGTCAGAGACACTGAGAAGAAGCCCCAATGTTCCCTCCAGGCACTTTCAGTGTGGGTGCCTTCTCCACGTGGTTCCTGGTTTCCCTGCAGCGCTGAAGAGAATGTTAGCAAAGAGGTAACCGGGACAGTGAAAACAGTACTCAAAGACAGGGAGAGCAAGCTCTCTCTTGGCACTTTGGATGTGGGACATACAGCGAGATGTTTGCTGCTTTTGCGTTTGGCTGTTGGGAGATTTACAGCACAAAGATATCTAGTTGATTTGAAGCAGTTCCGAGAAAGTCTAAACATAATCGCCACTTCTCCCTCCTGGCACTTTCCATGTGGGAGATATAGCAGGATGTGTATTGGTTTTGAGGACAACTCAATGGACAGTGTAGGGAGAAAAGTTCCTGGCTCCTTGAATGCCGTTCCTGGAGACACTGCGATCAATGAGGGAGATATGTCAAGATGTGTGTTTGTTTTGAGGACGGCTCTCTGGAGAGTCTTAGCAAAGAGGTCACAGGGATAATCAGAGCAATTCTCAGAGACACTGAGAACAAGCTCGACAATTCCCTCCTGGCACTTTCCCTGTAGGAGATACCGCAAGACGTTTCTGTAGATTGGGCACAGCGCTCTGCAGGGTGTTAGCAGAGACTTTCCCGGGACAGTGAAACCCTATGTCAGAGACACTGAGAAGAAGCCCCAATGTTCCCTCCAGGCACTTTCAGTGTGGGTGCCTTCTCCACGTGGTTCCTGGTTTCCCTGCAGCGCTGAAGAGAATGTTAGCAAAGAGGTAACCGGGACAGTGAAAACAGTACTCAAAGACAGGGAGAGCAAGCTCTCTCTTGGCACTTTGGATGTGGGACATACAGCGAGATGTTTGCTGCTTTTGCGTTTGGCTGTTGGGAGATTTACAGCACAAAGATATCTAGTTGATTTGAAGCAGTTCCGAGAAAGTCTAAACATAATCGCCACTTCTCCCTCCTGGCACTTTCCATGTGGGAGCTATAGCAGGATGTATATTGGTTTTGAGGACAACTCAATGGACAGTGTAGGGAGAAAAGTTCCTGGCTCCTTGAATGCCGTTCCTGGAGACACTGCGATCAATGAGGGAGATATGTCAAGATGTGTGTTTGTTTTGGGGACGGCTCTCTGGAGAGTCTTAGCAAAGAGGTCACAGGGATAATCAGAGCAATTCTCAGAGACACTGAGAACAAGCTCGACAATTCCCTCCTGGCACTTTCCCTGTAGGAGATACCGCAAGACGTTTCTGTAGATTGGGCACAGCGCTCTGCAGGGTGTTAGCAGAGACTTTCCCGGGACAGTGAAACCCGATGTCAGAGACACTGAGAAGAAGCCCCAATGTTCCCTCCAGGCACTTTCAGTGTGGGTGCCTTCTCCACGTGGTTCCTGGTTTCCCTGCAGCGCTGAAGAGAATGTTAGCAAAGAGGTAACCGGGACAGTGAAAACAGTACTCAAAGACAGGGAGAGCAAGCTCTCTCTTGGCACTTTGGATGTGGGACATACAGGGAGATGTTTGCTGCTTTTGCGTTTGGCTGTTGGGAGATTTACAGCACAAAGATATCTAGTTGATTTGAAGCAGTTCCGAGAAAGTCTAAACATAATCGCCACTTCTCCCTCCTGGCACTTTCCATGTGGGAGCTATAGCAGGATGTATATTGGTTTTGAGGACAACTCAATGGACAGTGTAGGGAGAAAAGTTCCTGGCTCCTTGAATGCCGTTCCTGGAGACACTGCGATCAATGAGGGAGATATGTCAAGATGTGTGTTTGTTTTGAGGACGGCTCTCTGGAGAGTCTTAGCAAAGAGGTCACAGGGATAATCAGAGCAATTCTCAGAGACACTGAGAACAAGCTCGACAATTCCCTCCTGGCACTTTCCCTGTAGGAGATACCGCAAGACGTTTCTGTAGATTGGGCACAGCGCTCTGCAGGGTGTTAGCAGAGACTTTCCCGGGACAGTGAAACCCGATGTCAGAGACACTGAGAAGAAGCCCCAATGTTCCCTCCAGGCACTTTCAGTGTGGGTGCCTTCTCCACGTGGTTCCTGGTTTCCCTGCAGCGCTGAAGAGAATGTTAGCAAAGAGGTAACCGGGACAGTGAAAACAGTACTCAAAGACAGGGAGAGCAAGCTCTCTCTTGGCACTTTGGATGTGGGACATACAGGGAGATGTTTGCTGCTTTTGCGTTTGGCTGTTGGGAGATTTACAGCACAAAGATATCTAGTTGATTTGAAGCAGTTCCGAGAAAGTCTAAACATAATCGCCACTTCTCCCTCCTGGCACTTTCCATGTGGGAGATATAGCAGGATGTGTATTGGTTTTGAGGACAACTCAATGGACAGTGTAGGGAGAAAAGTTCCTGGCTCCTTGAATGCCGTTCCTGGAGACACTGCGATCAATGAGGGAGATATGTCAAGATGTGTGTTTGTTTTGAGGACGGCTCTCTGGAGAGTCTTAGCAAAGAGGTCACAGGGATAATCAGAGCAATTCTCAGAGACACTGAGAACAAGCTCCACAATTCCCTCCTGGCACTTTCCCTGTAGGAGATACCGCAAGACGTTTCTGTAGATTGGGCACAGCGCTCTGCAGGGTGTTAGCAGAGACTTTCCCGGGACAGTGAAACCCGATGTCAGAGACACTGAGAAGAAGCCCCAATGTTCCCTCCAGGCACTTTCAGTGTGGGTGCCTTCTCCACGTGGTTCCTGGTTTCCCTGCAGCGCTGAAGAGAATGTTAGCAAAGAGGTAACCGGGACAGTGAAAACAGTACTCAAAGACAGGGAGAGCAAGCTCTCTCTTGGCACTTTGGATGTGGGACATACAGCGAGATGTTTGCTGCTTTTGCGTTTGGCTGTTGGGAGATTTACAGCACAAAGATATCTAGTTGATTTGAAGCAGTTCCGAGAAAGTCTAAACATAATCGCCACTTCTCCCTCCTGGCACTTTCCATGTGGGAGATATAGCAGGATGTGTATTGGTTTTGAGGACAACTCAATGGACAGTGTAGGGAGAAAAGTTCCTGGCTCCTTGAATGCCGTTCCTGGAGACACTGCGATCAATGAGGGAGATATGTCAAGATGTGTGTTTGTTTTGAGGACGGCTCTCTGGAGAGTCTTAGCAAAGAGGTCACAGGGATAATCAGAGCAATTCTCAGAGACACTGAGAACAAGCTCGACAATTCCCTCCTGGCACTTTCCCTGTAGGAGATACCGCAAGACGTTTCTGTAGATTGGGCACAGCGCTCTGCAGGGTGTTAGCAGAGACTTTCCCGGGACAGTGAAACCCTATGTCAGAGACACTGAGAAGAAGCCCCAATGTTCCCTCCAGGCACTTTCAGTGTGGGTGCCTTCTCCACGTGGTTCCTGGTTTCCCTGCAGCGCTGAAGAGAATGTTAGCAAAGAGGTAACCGGGACAGTGAAAACAGTACTCAAAGACAGGGAGAGCAAGCTCTCTCTTGGCACTTTGGATGTGGGACATACAGCGAGATGTTTGCTGCTTTTGCGTTTGGCTGTTGGGAGATTTACAGCACAAAGATATCTAGTTGATTTGAAGCAGTTCCGAGAAAGTCTAAACATAATCGCCACTTCTCCCTCCTGGCACTTTCCATGTGGGAGCTATAGCAGGATGTATATTGGTTTTGAGGACAACTCAATGGACAGTGTAGGGAGAAAAGTTCCTGGCTCCTTGAATGCCGTTCCTGGAGACACTGCGATCAATGAGGGAGATATGTCAAGATGTGTGTTTGTTTTGGGGACGGCTCTCTGGAGAGTCTTAGCAAAGAGGTCACAGGGATAATCAGAGCAATTCTCAGAGACACTGAGAACAAGCTCGACAATTCCCTCCTGGCACTTTCCCTGTAGGAGATACCGCAAGACGTTTCTGTAGATTGGGCACAGCGCTCTGCAGGGTGTTAGCAGAGACTTTCCCGGGACAGTGAAACCCGATGTCAGAGACACTGAGAAGAAGCCCCAATGTTCCCTCCAGGCACTTTCAGTGTGGGTGCCTTCTCCACGTGGTTCCTGGTTTCCCTGCAGCGCTGAAGAGAATGTTAGCAAAGAGGTAACCGGGACAGTGAAAACAGTACTCAAAGACAGGGAGAGCAAGCTCTCTCTTGGCACTTTGGATGTGGGACATACAGGGAGATGTTTGCTGCTTTTGCGTTTGGCTGTTGGGAGATTTACAGCACAAAGATATCTAGTTGATTTGAAGCAGTTCCGAGAAAGTCTAAACATAATCGCCACTTCTCCCTCCTGGCACTTTCCATGTGGGAGCTATAGCAGGATGTATATTGGTTTTGAGGACAACTCAATGGACAGTGTAGGGAGAAAAGTTCCTGGCTCCTTGAATGCCGTTCCTGGAGACACTGCGATCAATGAGGGAGATATGTCAAGATGTGTGTTTGTTTTGAGGACGGCTCTCTGGAGAGTCTTAGCAAAGAGGTCACAGGGATAATCAGAGCAATTCTCAGAGACACTGAGAACAAGCTCGACAATTCCCTCCTGGCACTTTCCCTGTAGGAGATACCGCAAGACGTTTCTGTAGATTGGGCACAGCGCTCTGCAGGGTGTTAGCAGAGACTTTCCCGGGACAGTGAAACCCGATGTCAGAGACACTGAGAAGAAGCCCCAATGTTCCCTCCAGGCACTTTCAGTGTGGGTGCCTTCTCCACGTGGTTCCTGGTTTCCCTGCAGCGCTGAAGAGAATGTTAGCAAAGAGGTAACCGGGACAGTGAAAACAGTACTCAAAGACAGGGAGAGCAAGCTCTCTCTTGGCACTTTGGATGTGGGACATACAGGGAGATGTTTGCTGCTTTTGCGTTTGGCTGTTGGGAGATTTACAGCACAAAGATATCTAGTTGATTTGAAGCAGTTCCGAGAAAGTCTAAACATAATCGCCACTTCTCCCTCCTGGCACTTTCCATGTGGGAGATATAGCAGGATGTGTATTGGTTTTGAGGACAACTCAATGGACAGTGTAGGGAGAAAAGTTCCTGGCTCCTTGAATGCCGTTCCTGGAGACACTGCGATCAATGAGGGAGATATGTCAAGATGTGTGTTTGTTTTGAGGACGGCTCTCTGGAGAGTCTTAGCAAAGAGGTCACAGGGATAATCAGAGCAATTCTCAGAGACACTGAGAACAAGCTCCACAATTCCCTCCTGGCACTTTCCCTGTAGGAGATACCGCAAGACGTTTCTGTAGATTGGGCACAGCGCTCTGCAGGGTGTTAGCAGAGACTTTCCCGGGACAGTGAAACCCGATGTCAGAGACACTGAGAAGAAGCCCCAATGTTCCCTCCAGGCACTTTCAGTGTGGGTGCCTTCTCCACGTGGTTCCTGGTTTCCCTGCAGCGCTGAAGAGAATGTTAGCAAAGAGGTAACCGGGACAGTGAAAACAGTACTCAAAGACAGGGAGAGCAAGCTCTCTCTTGGCACTTTGGATGTGGGACATACAGGGAGATGTTTGCTGCTTTTGCGTTTGGCTGTTGGGAGATTTACAGCACAAAGATATCTAGTTGATTTGAAGCAGTTCCGAGAAAGTCTAAACATAATCGCCACTTCTCCCTCCTGGCACTTTTCATGTGGGAGCTATAGCAGGATGTATATTGGTTTTGAGGACAACTCAATGGACAGTGTAGGGAGAAAAGTTCCTGGCTCCTTGAATGCCGTTCCTGGAGACACTGCGATCAATGAGGGAGATATGTCAAGATGTGTGTTTGTTTTGAGGACGGCTCTCTGGAGAGTCTTAGCAAAGAGGTCACAGGGATAATCAGAGCAATTCTCAGAGACACTGAGAACAAGCTCGACAATTCCCTCCTGGCACTTTCCCTGTAGGAGATACCGCAAGACGTTTCTGTAGATTGGGCACAGCGCTCTGCAGGGTGTTAGCAGAGACTTTCCCGGGACAGTGAAACCCGATGTCAGAGACACTGAGAAGAAGCCCCAATGTTCCCTCCAGGCACTTTCAGTGTGGGTGCCTTCTCCACGTGGTTCCTGGTTTCCCTGCAGCGCTGAAGAGAATGTTAGCAAAGAGGTAACCGGGACAGTGAAAACAGTACTCAAAGACAGGGAGAGCAAGCTCTCTCTTGGCACTTTGGATGTGGGACATACAGCGAGATGTTTGCTGCTTTTGCGTTTGGCTGTTGGGAGATTTACAGCACAAAGATATCTAGTTGATTTGAAGCAGTTCCGAGAAAGTCTAAACATAATCGCCACTTCTCCCTCCTGGCACTTTCCATGTGGGAGCTATAGCAGGATGTATATTGGTTTTGAGGACAACTCAATGGACAGTGTAGGGAGAAAAGTTCCTGGCTCCTTGAATGCCGTTCCTGGAGACACTGCGATCAATGAGGGAGATATGTCAAGATGTGTGTTTGTTTTGGGGACGGCTCTCTGGAGAGTCTTAGCAAAGAGGTCACAGGGATAATCAGAGCAATTCTCAGAGACACTGAGAACAAGCTCGACAATTCCCTCCTGGCACTTTCCCTGTAGGAGATACCGCAAGACGTTTCTGTAGATTGGGCACAGCGCTCTGCAGGGTGTTAGCAGAGACTTTCCCGGGACAGTGAAACCCTATGTCAGAGACACTGAGAAGAAGCCCCAATGTTCCCTCCAGGCACTTTCAGTGTGGGTGCCTTCTCCACGTGGTTCCTGGTTTCCCTGCAGCGCTGAAGAGAATGTTAGCAAAGAGGTAACCGGGACAGTGAAAACAGTACTCAAAGACAGGGAGAGCAAGCTCTCTCTCGGCACTTTGGATGTGGGACATACAGCGAGATGTTTGCTGCTTTTGCGTTTGGCTGTTGGGAGATTTACAGCACAAAGATATCTAGTTGATTTGAAGCAGTTCCGAGAAAGTCTAAACATAATCGCCACTTCTCCCTCCTGGCACTTTCCATGTGGGAGCTATAGCAGGATGTATATTGGTTTTGAGGACAACTCAATGGACAGTGTAGGGAGAAAAGTTCCTGGCTCCTTGAATGCCGTTCCTGGAGACACTGCGATCAATGAGGGAGATATGTCAAGATGTGTGTTTGTTTTGGGGACGGCTCTCTGGAGAGTCTTAGCAAAGAGGTCACAGGGATAATCAGAGCAATTCTCAGAGACACTGAGAACAAGCTCGACAATTCCCTCCTGGCACTTTCCCTGTAGGAGATACCGCAAGACGTTTCTGTAGATTGGGCACAGCGCTCTGCAGGGTGTTAGCAGAGACTTTCCCGGGACAGTGAAACCCGATGTCAGAGACACTGAGAAGAAGCCCCAATGTTCCCTCCAGGCACTTTCAGTGTGGGTGCCTTCTCCACGTGGTTCCTGGTTTCCCTGCAGCGCTGAAGAGAATGTTAGCAAAGACGTAACCGGGACAGTGAAAACAGTACTCAAAGACAGGGAGAGCAAGCTCTCTCTTGGCACTTTGGATGTGGGACATACAGCGAGATGTTTGCTGCTTTTGCGTTTGGCTGTTGGGAGATTTACAGCACAAAGATATCTAGTTGATTTGAAGCAGTTCCGAGAAAGTCTAAACATAATCGCCACTTCTCCCTCCTGGCACTTTCCATGTGGGAGATATAGTAGGATGTATATTGGTTTTGAGGACAACTCAATGGACAGTGTAGGGAGAAAAGTTCCTGGCTCCTTGAATGCCGTTCCTGGAGACACTGCGATCAATGAGGGAGATATGTCAAGATGTGTGTTTGTTTTGGGGACGGCTCTCTGGAGAGTCTTAGCAAAGAGGTCACAGGGATAATCAGAGCAATTCTCAGAGACACTGAGAACAAGCTCGACAATTCCCTCCTGGCACTTTCCCTGTAGGAGATACCGCAAGACGTTTCTGTAGATTGGGCACAGCGCTCTGCAGGGTGTTAGCAGAGACTTTCCCGGGACAGTGAAACCCGATGTCAGAGACACTGAGAAGAAGCCCCAATGTTCCCTCCAGGCACTTTCAGTGTGGGTGCCTTCTCCACGTGGTTCCTGGTTTCCCTGCAGCGCTGAAGAGAATGTTAGCAAAGAGGTAACCGGGACAGTGAAAACAGTACTCAAAGACAGGGAGAGCAAGCTCTCTCTTGGCACTTTGGATGTGGGACATACAGCGAGATGTTTGCTGCTTTTGCGTTTGGCTGTTGGGAGATTTACAGCACAAAGATATCTAGTTGATTTGAAGCAGTTCCGAGATAGTCTAAGCATAATCGCCACTTCTCCCTCCTGGCACTTTCCATGTGGGAGCTATAGCAGGATGTATATTGGTTTTGAGGACAACTCAATGGACAGTGTAGGGAGAAAAGTTCCTGGCTCCTTGAATGCCGTTCCTGGAGACACTGCGATCAATGAGGGAGATATGTCAAGATGTGTGTTTGTTTTGAGGACGGCTCTCTGGAGAGTCTTAGCAAAGAGGTCACAGGGATAATCAGAGCAATTCTCAGAGACACTGAGAACAAGCTCGACAATTCCCTCCTGGCACTTTCCCTGTAGGAGATACCGCAAGACGTTTCTGTAGATTGGGCACAGCGCTCTGCAGGGTGTTAGCAGAGACTTTCCCGGGACAGTGAAACCCTATGTCAGAGACACTGAGAAGAAGCCCCAATGTTCCCTCCAGGCACTTTCAGTGTGGGTGCCTTCTCCACGTGGTTCCTGGTTTCCCTGCAGCGCTGAAGAGAATGTTAGCAAAGAGGTAACCGGGACAGTGAAAACAGTACTCAAAGACAGGGAGAGCAAGCTCTCTCTTGGCACTTTGGATGTGGGACATACAGCGAGATGTTTGCTGCTTTTGCGTTTGGCTGTTGGGAGATTTACAGCACAAAGATATCTAGTTGATTTGAAGCAGTTCCGAGAAAGTCTAAACATAATCGCCACTTCTCCCTCCTGGCACTTTCCATGTGGGAGCTATAGCAGGATGTATATTGGTTTTGAGGACAACTCAATGGACAGTGTAGGGAGAAAAGTTCCTGGCTCCTTGAATGCCGTTCCTGGAGACACTGCGATCAATGAGGGAGATATGTCAAGATGTGTGTTTGTTTTGAGGACGGCTCTCTGGAGAGTCTTAGCAAAGAGGTCACAGGGATAATCAGAGCAATTCTCAGAGACACTGAGAACAAGCTCGACAATTCCCTCCTGGCACTTTCCCTGTAGGAGATACCGCAAGACGTTTCTGTAGATTGGGCACAGCGCTCTGCAGGGTGTTAGCAGAGACTTTCCCGGGACAGTGAAACCCGATGTCAGAGACACTGAGAAGAAGCCCCAATGTTCCCTCCAGGCACTTTCAGTGTGGGTGCCTTCTCCACGTGGTTCCTGGTTTCCCTGCAGCGCTGAAGAGAATGTTAGCAAAGAGGTAACCGGGACAGTGAAAACAGTACTCAAAGACAGGGAGAGCAAGCTCTCTCTTGGCACTTTGGATGTGGGACATACAGCGAGATGTTTGCTGCTTTTGCGTTTGGCTGTTGGGAGATTTACAGCACAAAGATATCTAGTTGATTTGAAGCAGTTCCGAGAAAGTCTAAACATAATCGCCACTTCTCCCTCCTGGCACTTTCCATGTGGGAGATATAGCAGGATGTGTATTGGTTTTGAGGACAACTCAATGGACAGTGTAGGGAGAAAAGTTCCTGGCTCCTTGAATGCCGTTCCTGGAGACACTGCGATCAATGAGGGAGATATGTCAAGATGTGTGTTTGTTTTGGGGACGGCTCTCTGGAGAGTCTTAGCAAAGAGGTCACAGGGATAATCAGAGCAATTCTCAGAGACACTGAGAACAAGCTCCACAATTCCCTCCTGGCACTTTCCCTGTAGGAGATACCGCAAGATGTTTCTGTAGATTGGGCACAGCGCTCTGCAGGGTGTTAGCAGAGACTTTCCCGGGACAGTGAAACCCGATGTCAGAGACACTGAGAAGAAGCCCCAATGTTCCCTCCAGGCACTTTCAGTGTGGGTGCCTTCTCCACGTGGTTCCTGGTTTCCCTGCAGCGCTGAAGAGAATGTTAGCAAAGAGGTAACCGGGACAGTGAAAACAGTACTCAAAGACAGGGAGAGCAAGCTCTCTCTTGGCACTTTGGATGTGGGACATACAGCGAGATGTTTGCTGCTTTTGCGTTTGGCTGTTGGGAGATTTACAGCACAAAGATATCTAGTTGATTTGAAGCAGTTCCGAGAAAGTCTAAACATAATCGCCACTTCTCCCTCCTGGCACTTTCCATGTGGGAGCTATAGCAGGATGTATATTGGTTTTGAGGACAACTCAATGGACAGTGTAGGGAGAAAAGTTCCTGGCTCCTTGAATGCCGTTCCTGGAGACACTGCGATCAATGAGGGAGATATGTCAAGATGTGTGTTTGTTTTGGGGACGGCTCTCTGGAGAGTCTTAGCAAAGAGGTCACAGGGATAATCAGAGCAATTCTCAGAGACACTGAGAACAAGCTCGACAATTCCCTCCTGGCACTTTCCCTGTAGGAGATACCGCAAGACGTTTCTGTAGATTGGGCACAGCGCTCTGCAGGGTGTTAGCAGAGACTTTCCCGGGACAGTGAAACCCGATGTCAGAGACACTGAGAAGAAGCCCCAATGTTCCCTCCAGGCACTTTCAGTGTGGGTGCCTTCTCCACGTGGTTCCTGGTTTCCCTGCAGCGCTGAAGAGAATGTTAGCAAAGAGGTAACCGGGACAGTGAAAACAGTACTCAAAGACAGGGAGAGCAAGCTCTCTCTTGGCACTTTGGATGTGGGACATACAGCGAGATGTTTGCTGCTTTTGCGTTTGGCTGTTGGGAGATTTACAGCACAAAGATATCTAGTTGATTTGAAGCAGTTCCGAGAAAGTCTAAACATAATCGCCACTTCTCCCTCCTGGCACTTTCCATGTGGGAGCTATAGCAGGATGTATATTGGTTTTGAGGACAACTCAATGGACAGTGTAGGGAGAAAAGTTCCTGGCTCCTTGAATGCCGTTCCTGGAGACACTGCGATCAATGAGGGAGATATGTCAAGATGTGTGTTTGTTTTGAGGACGGCTCTCTGGAGAGTCTTAGCAAAGAGGTCACAGGGATAATCAGAGCAATTCTCAGAGACACTGAGAACAAGCTCGACAATTCCCTCCTGGCACTTTCCCTGTAGGAGATACCGCAAGACGTTTCTGTAGATTGGGCACAGCGCTCTGCAGGGTGTTAGCAGAGACTTTCCCGGGACAGTGAAACCCGATGTCAGAGACACTGAGAAGAAGCCCCAATGTTCCCTCCAGGCACTTTCAGTGTGGGTGCCTTCTCCACGTGGTTCCTGGTTTCCCTGCAGCGCTGAAGAGAATGTTAGCAAAGAGGTAACCGGGACAGTGAAAACAGTACTCAAAGACAGGGAGAGCAAGCTCTCTCTTGGCACTTTGGATGTGGGACATACAGCGAGATGTTTGCTGCTTTTGCGTTTGGCTGTTGGGAGATTTACAGCACAAAGATATCTAGTTGATTTGAAGCAGTTCCGAGAAAGTCTAAACATAATCGCCACTTCTCCCTCCTGGCACTTTCCATGTGGGAGATATAGCAGGATGTGTATTGGTTTTGAGGACAACTCAATGGACAGTGTAGGGAGAAAAGTTCCTGGCTCCTTGAATGCCGTTCCTGGAGACACTGCGATCAATGAGGGAGATATGTCAAGATGTGTGTTTGTTTTGGGGACGGCTCTCTGGAGAGTCTTAGCAAAGAGGTCACAGGGATAATCAGAGCAATTCTCAGAGACACTGAGAACAAGCTCGACAATTCCCTCCTGGCACTTTCCCTGTAGGAGATACCGCAAGATGTTTCTGTAGATTGGGCACAGCGCTCTGCAGGGTGTTAGCAGAGACTTTCCCGGGACAGTGAAACCCGATGTCAGAGACACTGAGAAGAAGCCCCAATGTTCCCTCCAGGCACTTTCAGTGTGGGTGCCTTCTCCACGTGGTTCCTGGTTTCCCTGCAGCGCTGAAGAGAATGTTAGCAAAGAGGTAACCGGGACAGTGAAAACAGTACTCAAAGACAGGGAGAGCAAGCTCTCTCTTGGCACTTTGGATGTGGGACATACAGCGAGATGTTTGCTGCTTTTGCGTTTGGCTGTTGGGAGATTTACAGCACAAAGATATCTAGTTGATTTGAAGCAGTTCCGAGAAAGTCTAAACATAATCGCCACTTCTCCCTCCTGGCACTTTCCATGTGGGAGCTATAGCAGGATGTATATTGGTTTTGAGGACAACTCAATGGACAGTGTAGGGAGAAAAGTTCCTGGCTCCTTGAATGCCGTTCCTGGAGACACTGCGATCAATGAGGGAGATATGTCAAGATGTGTGTTTGTTTTGGGGACGGCTCTCTGGAGAGTCTTAGCAAAGAGGTCACAGGGATAATCAGAGCAATTCTCAGAGACACTGAGAACAAGCTCGACAATTCCCTCCTGGCACTTTCCCTGTAGGAGATACCGCAAGACGTTTCTGTAGATTGGGCACAGCGCTCTGCAGGGTGTTAGCAGAGACTTTCCCGGGACAGTGAAACCCTATGTCAGAGACACTGAGAAGAAGCCCCAATGTTCCCTCCAGGCACTTTCAGTGTGGGTGCCTTCTCCACGTGGTTCCTGGTTTCCCTGCAGCGCTGAAGAGAATGTTAGCAAAGAGGTAACCGGGACAGTGAAAACAGTACTCAAAGACAGGGAGAGCAAGCTCTCTCTTGGCACTTTGGATGTGGGACATACAGCGAGATGTTTGCTGCTTTTGCGTTTGGCTGTTGGGAGATTTACAGCACAAAGATATCTAGTTGATTTGAAGCAGTTCCGAGAAAGTCTAAACATAATCGCCACTTCTCCCTCCTGGCACTTTCCATGTGGGAGATATAGCAGGATGTATATTGGTTTTGAGGACAACTCAATGGACAGTGTAGGGAGAAAAGTTCCTGGCTCCTTGAATGCCGTTCCTGGAGACACTGCGATCAATGAGGGAGATATGTCAAGATGTGTGTTTGTTTTGAGGACGGCTCTCTGGAGAGTCTTAGCAAAGAGGTCACAGGGATAATCAGAGCAATTCTCAGAGACACTGAGAACAAGCTCGACAATTCCCTCCTGGCACTTTCCCTGTAGGAGATACCGCAAGACGTTTCTGTAGATTGGGCACAGCGCTCTGCAGGGTGTTAGCAGAGACTTTCCCGGGACAGTGAAACCCGATGTCAGAGACACTGAGAAGAAGCCCCAATGTTCCCTCCAGGCACTTTCAGTGTGGGTGCCTTCTCCACGTGGTTCCTGGTTTCCCTGCAGCGCTGAAGAGAATGTTAGCAAAGAGGTAACCGGGACAGTGAAAACAGTACTCAAAGACAGGGAGAGCAAGCTCTCTCTTGGCACTTTGGATGTGGGACATACAGCGAGATGTTTGCTGCTTTTGCGTTTGGCTGTTGGGAGATTTACAGCACAAAGATATCTAGTTGATTTGAAGCAGTTCCGAGAAAGTCTAAACATAATCGCCACTTCTCCCTCCTGGCACTTTCCATGTGGGAGCTATAGCAGGATGTATATTGGTTTTGAGGACAACTCAATGGACAGTGTAGGGAGAAAAGTTCCTGGCTCCTTGAATGCCGTTCCTGGAGACACTGCGATCAATGAGGGAGATATGTCAAGATGTGTGTTTGTTTTGAGGACGGCTCTCTGGAGAGTCTTAGCAAAGAGGTCACAGGGATAATCAGAGCAATTCTCAGAGACACTGAGAACAAGCTCGACAATTCCCTCCTGGCACTTTCCCTGTAGGAGATACCGCAAGACGTTTCTGTAGATTGGGCACAGCGCTCTGCAGGGTGTTAGCAGAGACTTTCCCGGGACAGTGAAACCCTATGTCAGAGACACTGAGAAGAAGCCCCAATGTTCCCTCCAGGCACTTTCAGTGTGGGTGCCTTCTCCACGTGGTTCCTGGTTTCCCTGCAGCGCTGAAGAGAATGTTAGCAAAGAGGTAACCGGGACAGTGAAAACAGTACTCAAAGACAGGGAGAGCAAGCTCTCTCTTGGCACTTTGGATGTGGGACATACAGGGAGATGTTTGCTGCTTTTGCGTTTGGCTGTTGGGAGATTTACAGCACAAAGATATCTAGTTGATTTGAAGCAGTTCCGAGAAAGTCTAAACATAATCGCCACTTCTCCCTCCTGGCACTTTCCATGTGGGAGATATAGCAGGATGTGTATTGGTTTTGAGGACAACTCAATGGACAGTGTAGGGAGAAAAGTTCCTGGCTCCTTGAATGCCGTTCCTGGAGACACTGCGATCAATGAGGGAGATATGTCAAGATGTGTGTTTGTTTTGAGGACGGCTCTCTGGAGAGTTTTAGCAAAGAGGTCACAGGGATAATCAGAGCAATTCTCAGAGACACTGAGAACAAGCTCCACAATTCCCTCCTGGCACTTTCCCTGTAGGAGATACCGCAAGACGTTTCTGTAGATTGGGCACAGCGCTCTGCAGGGTGTTAGCAGAGACTTTCCCGGGACAGTGAAACCCGATGTCAGAGACACTGAGAAGAAGCCCCAATGTTCCCTCCAGGCACTTTCAGTGTGGGTGCCTTCTCCACGTGGTTCCTGGTTTCCCTGCAGCGCTGAAGAGAATGTTAGCAAAGAGGTAACCGGGACAGTGAAAACAGTACTCAAAGACAGGGAGAGCAAGCTCTCTCTTGGCACTTTGGATGTGGGACATACAGCGAGATGTTTGCTGCTTTTGCGTTTGGCTGTTGGGAGATTTACAGCACAAAGATATCTAGTTGATTTGAAGCAGTTCCGAGAAAGTCTAAACATAATCGCCACTTCTCCCTCCTGGCACTTTCCATGTGGGAGCTATAGCAGGATGTATATTGGTTTTGAGGACAACTCAATGGACAGTGTAGGGAGAAAAGTTCCTGGCTCCTTGAATGCCGTTCCTGGAGACACTGCGATCAATGAGGGAGATATGTCAAGATGTGTGTTTGTTTTGGGGACGGCTCTCTGGAGAGTCTTAGCAAGGAGGTCACAGGGATAATCAGAGCAATTCTCAGAGACACTGAGAACAAGCTCGACAATTCCCTCCTGGCACTTTCCCTGTAGGAGATACCGCAAGACGTTTCTGTAGATTGGGCACAGCGCTCTGCAGGGTGTTAGCAGAGACTTTCCCGGGACAGTGAAACCCGATGTCAGAGACACTGAGAAGAAGCCCCAATGTTCCCTCCAGGCACTTTCTGTGTGGGTGCCTTCTCCACGTGGTTCCTGGTTTCCCTGCAGCGCTGAAGAGAATGTTAGCAAAGAGGTAACCGGGACAGTGAAAACAGTACTCAAAGACAGGGAGAGCAAGCTCTCTCTTGGCACTTTGGATGTGGGACATACAGCGAGATGTTTGCTGCTTTTGCGTTTGGCTGTTGGGAGATTTACAGCACAAAGATATCTAGTTGATTTGAAGCAGTTCCGAGAAAGTCTAAACATAATCGCCACTTCTCCCTCCTGGCACTTTCCATGTGGGAGCTATAGCAGGATGTATATTGGTTTTGAGGACAACTCAATGGACAGTGTAGGGAGAAAAGTTCCTGGCTCCTTGAATGCCGTTCCTGGAGACACTGCGATCAATGAGGGAGATATGTCAAGATGTGTGTTTGTTTTGAGGACGGCTCTCTGGAGAGTCTTAGCAAAGAGGTCACAGGGATAATCAGAGCAATTCTCAGAGACACTGAGAACAAGCTCGACAATTCCCTCCTGGCACTTTCCCTGTAGGAGATACCGCAAGACGTTTCTGTAGATTGGGCACAGCGCTCTGCAGGGTGTTAGCAGAGACTTTCCCGGGACAGTGAAACCCTATGTCAGAGACACTGAGAAGAAGCCCCAATGTTCCCTCCAGGCACTTTCAGTGTGGGTGCCTTCTCCACGTGGTTCCTGGTTTCCCTGCAGCGCTGAAGAGAATGTTAGCAAAGAGGTAACCGGGACAGTGAAAACAGTACTCAAAGACAGGGAGAGCAAGCTCTCTCTTGGCACTTTGGATGTGGGACATACAGCGAGATGTTTGCTGCTTTTGCGTTTGGCTGTTGGGAGATTTACAGCACAAAGATATCTAGTTGATTTGAAGCAGTTCCGAGAAAGTCTAAACATAATCGCCACTTCTCCCTCCTGGCACTTTCCATGTGGGAGCTATAGCAGGATGTATATTGGTTTTGAGGACAACTCAATGGACAGTGTAGGGAGAAAAGTTCCTGGCTCCTTGAATGCCGTTCCTGGAGACACTGCGATCAATGAGGGAGATATGTCAAGATGTGTGTTTGTTTTGGGGACGGCTCTCTGGAGAGTCTTAGCAAGGAGGTCACAGGGATAATCAGAGCAATTCTCAGAGACACTGAGAACAAGCTCGACAATTCCCTCCTGGCACTTTCCCTGTAGGAGATACCGCAAGACGTTTCTGTAGATTGGGCACAGCGCTCTGCAGGGTGTTAGCAGAGACTTTCCCGGGACAGTGAAACCCGATGTCAGAGACACTGAGAAGAAGCCCCAATGTTCCCTCCAGGCACTTTCTGTGTGGGTGCCTTCTCCACGTGGTTCCTGGTTTCCCTGCAGCGCTGAAGAGAATGTTAGCAAAGAGGTAACCGGGACAGTGAAAACAGTACTCAAAGACAGGGAGAGCAAGCTCTCTCTTGGCACTTTGGATGTGGGACATACAGCGAGATGTTTGCTGCTTTTGCGTTTGGCTGTTGGGAGATTTACAGCACAAAGATATCTAGTTGATTTGAAGCAGTTCCGAGAAAGTCTAAACATAATCGCCACTTCTCCCTCCTGGCACTTTCCATGTGGGAGCTATAGCAGGATGTATATTGGTTTTGAGGACAACTCAATGGACAGTGTAGGGAGAAAAGTTCCTGGCTCCTTGAATGCCGTTCCTGGAGACACTGCGATCAATGAGGGAGATATGTCAAGATGTGTGTTTGTTTTGAGGACGGCTCTCTGGAGAGTCTTAGCAAAGAGGTCACAGGGATAATCAGAGCAATTCTCAGAGACACTGAGAACAAGCTCCACAATTCCCTCCTGGCACTTTCCCTGTAGGAGATACCGCAAGACGTTTCTGTAGATTGGGCACAGCGCTCTGCAGGGTGTTAGCAGAGACTTTCCCGGGACAGTGAAACCCGATGTCAGAGACACTGAGAAGAAGCCCCAATGTTCCCTCCAGGCACTTTCAGTGTGGGTGCCTTCTCCACGTGGTTCCTGGTTTCCCTGCAGCGCTGAAGAGAATGTTAGCAAAGAGGTAACCGGGACAGTGAAAACAGTACTCAAAGACAGGGAGAGCAAGCTCTCTCTTGGCACTTTGGATGTGGGACATACAGCGAGATGTTTGCTGCTTTTGCGTTTGGCTGTTGGGAGATTTACAGCACAAAGATATCTAGTTGATTTGAAGCAGTTCCGAGAAAGTCTAAACATAATCGCCACTTCTCCCTCCTGGCACTTTCCATGTGGGAGCTATAGCAGGATGTATATTGGTTTTGAGGACAACTCAATGGACAGTGTAGGGAGAAAAGTTCCTGGCTCCTTGAATGCCGTTCCTGGAGACACTGCGATCAATGAGGGAGATATGTCAAGATGTGTGTTTGTTTTGAGGACGGCTCTCTGGAGAGTCTTAGCAAAGAGGTCACAGGGATAATCAGAGCAATTCTCAGAGACACTGAGAACAAGCTCGACAATTCCCTCCTGGCACTTTCCCTGTAGGAGATACCGCAAGACGTTTCTGTAGATTGGGCACAGCGCTCTGCAGGGTGTTAGCAGAGACTTTCCCGGGACAGTGAAACCCGATGTCAGAGACACTGAGAAGAAGCCCCAATGTTCCCTCCAGGCACTTTCAGTGTGGGTGCCTTCTCCACGTGGTTCCTGGTTTCCCTGCAGCGCTGAAGAGAATGTTAGCAAAGAGGTAACCGGGACAGTGAAAACAGTACTCAAAGACAGGGAGAGCAAGCTCTCTCTTGGCACTTTGGATGTGGGACATACAGCGAGATGTTTGCTGCTTTTGCGTTTGGCTGTTGGGAGATTTACAGCACAAAGATATCTAGTTGATTTGAAGCAGTTCCGAGAAAGTCTAAACATAATCGCCACTTCTCCCTCCTGGCACTTTCCATGTGGGAGATATAGCAGGATGTGTATTGGTTTTGAGGACAACTCAATGGACAGTGTAGGGAGAAAAGTTCCTGGCTCCTTGAATGCCGTTCCTGGAGACACTGCGATCAATGAGGGAGATATGTCAAGATGTGTGTTTGTTTTGGGGACGGCTCTCTGGAGAGTCTTAGCAAAGAGGTCACAGGGATAATCAGAGCAATTCTCAGAGACACTGAGAACAAGCTCCACAATTCCCTCCTGGCACTTTCCCTGTAGGAGATACCGCAAGATGTTTCTGTAGATTGGGCACAGCGCTCTGCAGGGTGTTAGCAGAGACTTTCCCGGGACAGTGAAACCCGATGTCAGAGACACTGAGAAGAAGCCCCAATGTTCCCTCCAGGCACTTTCAGTGTGGGTGCCTTCTCCACGTGGTTCCTGGTTTCCCTGCAGCGCTGAAGAGAATGTTAGCAAAGAGGTAACCGGGACAGTGAAAACAGTACTCAAAGACAGGGAGAGCAAGCTCTCTCTTGGCACTTTGGATGTGGGACATACAGCGAGATGTTTGCTGCTTTTGCGTTTGGCTGTTGGGAGATTTACAGCACAAAGATATCTAGTTGATTTGAAGCAGTTCCGAGAAAGTCTAAACATAATCGCCACTTCTCCCTCCTGGCACTTTCCATGTGGGAGCTATAGCAGGATGTATATTGGTTTTGAGGACAACTCAATGGACAGTGTAGGGAGAAAAGTTCCTGGCTCCTTGAATGCCGTTCCTGGAGACACTGCGATCAATGAGGGAGATATGTCAAGATGTGTGTTTGTTTTGGGGACGGCTCTCTGGAGAGTCTTAGCAAAGAGGTCACAGGGATAATCAGAGCAATTCTCAGAGACACTGAGAACAAGCTCGACAATTCCCTCCTGGCACTTTCCCTGTAGGAGATACCGCAAGACGTTTCTGTAGATTGGGCACAGCGCTCTGCAGGGTGTTAGCAGAGACTTTCCCGGGACAGTGAAACCCTATGTCAGAGACACTGAGAAGAAGCCCCAATGTTCCCTCCAGGCACTTTCAGTGTGGGTGCCTTCTCCACGTGGTTCCTGGTTTCCCTGCAGCGCTGAAGAGAATGTTAGCAAAGAGGTAACCGGGACAGTGAAAACAGTACTCAAAGACAGGGAGAGCAAGCTCTCTCTTGGCACTTTGGATGTGGGACATACAGCGAGATGTTTGCTGCTTTTGCGTTTGGCTGTTGGGAGATTTACAGCACAAAGATATCTAGTTGATTTGAAGCAGTTCCGAGAAAGTCTAAACATAATCGCCACTTCTCCCTCCTGGCACTTTCCATGTGGGAGCTATAGCAGGATGTATATTGGTTTTGAGGACAACTCAATGGACAGTGTAGGGAGAAAAGTTCCTGGCTCCTTGAATGCCGTTCCTGGAGACACTGCGATCAATGAGGGAGATATGTCAAGATGTGTGTTTGTTTTGAGGACGGCTCTCTGGAGAGTCTTAGCAAAGAGGTCACAGGGATAATCAGAGCAATTCTCAGAGACACTGAGAACAAGCTCGACAATTCCCTCCTGGCACTTTCCCTGTAGGAGATACCGCAAGACGTTTCTGTAGATTGGGCACAGCGCTCTGCAGGGTGTTAGCAGAGACTTTCCCGGGACAGTGAAACCCGATGTCAGAGACACTGAGAAGAAGCCCCAATGTTCCCTCCAGGCACTTTCAGTGTGGGTGCCTTCTCCACGTGGTTCCTGGTTTCCCTGCAGCGCTGAAGAGAATGTTAGCAAAGAGGTAACCGGGACAGTGAAAACAGTACTCAAAGACAGGGAGAGCAAGCTCTCTCTTGGCACTTTGGATGTGGGACATACAGCGAGATGTTTGCTGCTTTTGCGTTTGGCTGTTGGGAGATTTACAGCACAAAGATATCTAGTTGATTTGAAGCAGTTCCGAGAAAGTCTAAACATAATCGCCACTTCTCCCTCCTGGCACTTTCCATGTGGGAGCTATAGCAGGATGTATATTGGTTTTGAGGACAACTCAATGGACAGTGTAGGGAGAAAAGTTCCTGGCTCCTTGAATGCCGTTCCTGGAGACACTGCGATCAATGAGGGAGATATGTCAAGATGTGTGTTTGTTTTGAGGACGGCTCTCTGGAGAGTCTTAGCAAGAGGTCACAGGGATAATCAGAGCAATTCTCAGAGACACTGAGAACAAGCTCGACAATTCCCTCCTGGCACTTTCCCTGTAGGAGATACCGCAAGACGTTTCTGTAGATTGGGCACAGCGCTCTGCAGGGTGTTAGCAGAGACTTTCCCGGGACAGTGAAACCCTATGTCAGAGACACTGAGAAGAAGCCCCAATGTTCCCTCCAGGCACTTTCAGTGTGGGTGCCTTCTCCACGTGGTTCCTGGTTTCCCTGCAGCGCTGAAGAGAATGTTAGCAAAGAGGTAACCGGGACAGTGAAAACAGTACTCAAAGACAGGGAGAGCAAGCTCTCTCTTGGCACTTTGGATGTGGGACATACAGGGAGATGTTTGCTGCTTTTGCGTTTGGCTGTTGGGAGATTTACAGCACAAAGATATCTAGTTGATTTGAAGCAGTTCCGAGAAAGTCTAAACATAATCGCCACTTCTCCCTCCTGGCACTTTCCATGTGGGAGATATAGCAGGATGTGTATTGGTTTTGAGGACAACTCAATGGACAGTGTAGGGAGAAAAGTTCCTGGCTCCTTGAATGCCGTTCCTGGAGGACACTGCGATCAATGAGGGAGATATGTCAAGATGTGTGTTTGTTTTGAGGACGGCTCTCTGGAGAGTTTTAGCAAAGAGGTCACAGGGATAATCAGAGCAATTCTCAGAGACACTGAGAACAAGCTCGACAATTCCCTCCTGGCACTTTCCCTGTAGGAGATACCGCAAGACGTTTCTGTAGATTGGGCACAGCGCTCTGCAGGGTGTTAGCAGAGACTTTCCCGGGACAGTGAAACCCGATGTCAGAGACACTGAGAAGAAGCCCCAATGTTCCCTCCAGGCACTTTCAGTGTGGGTGCCTTCTCCACGTGGTTCCTGGTTTCCCTGCAGCGCTGAAGAGAATGTTAGCAAAGAGGTAACCGGGACAGTGAAAACAGTACTCAAAGACAGGGAGAGCAAGCTCTCTCTTGGCACTTTGGATGTGGGACATACAGCGAGATGTTTGCTGCTTTTGCGTTTGGCTGTTGGGAGATTTACAGCACAAAGATATCTAGTTGATTTGAAGCAGTTCCGAGAAAGTCTAAACATAATCGCCACTTCTCCCTCCTGGCACTTTCCATGTGGGAGATATAGCAGGATGTATATTGGTTTTGAGGACAACTCAATGGACAGTGTAGGGAGAAAAGTTCCTGGCTCCTTGAATGCCGTTCCTGGAGACACTGCGATCAATGAGGGAGATATGTCAAGATGTGTGTTTGTTTTGGGGACGGCTCTCTGGAGAGTCTTAGCAAGGAGGTCACAGGGATAATCAGAGCAATTCTCAGAGACACTGAGAACAAGCTCGACAATTCCCTCCTGGCACTTTCCCTGTAGGAGATACCGCAAGACGTTTCTGTAGATTGGGCACAGCGCTCTGCAGGGTGTTAGCAGAGACTTTCCCGGGACAGTGAAACCCGATGTCAGAGACACTGAGAAGAAGCCCCAATGTTCCCTCCAGGCACTTTCTGTGTGGGTGCCTTCTCCACGTGGTTCCTGGTTTCCCTGCAGCGCTGAAGAGAATGTTAGCAAAGAGGTAACCGGGACAGTGAAAACAGTACTCAAAGACAGGGAGAGCAAGCTCTCTCTTGGCACTTTGGATGTGGGACATACAGCGAGATGTTTGCTGCTTTTGCGTTTGGCTGTTGGGAGATTTACAGCACAAAGATATCTAGTTGATTTGAAGCAGTTCCGAGAAAGTCTAAACATAATCGCCACTTCTCCCTCCTGGCACTTTCCATGTGGGAGCTATAGCAGGATGTATATTGGTTTTGAGGACAACTCAATGGACAGTGTAGGGAGAAAAGTTCCTGGCTCCTTGAATGCCGTTCCTGGAGACACTGCGATCAATGAGGGAGATATGTCAAGATGTGTGTTTGTTTTGAGGACGGCTCTCTGGAGAGTCTTAGCAAAGAGGTCACAGGGATAATCAGAGCAATTCTCAGAGACACTGAGAACAAGCTCCACAATTCCCTCCTGGCACTTTCCCTGTAGGAGATACCGCAAGACGTTTCTGTAGATTGGGCACAGCGCTCTGCAGGGTGTTAGCAGAGACTTTCCCGGGACAGTGAAACCCTATGTCAGAGACACTGAGAAGAAGCCCCAATGTTCCCTCCAGGCACTTTCAGTGTGGGTGCCTTCTCCACGTGGTTCCTGGTTTCCCTGCAGCGCTGAAGAGAATGTTAGCAAAGAGGTAACCGGGACAGTGAAAACAGTACTCAAAGACAGGGAGAGCAAGCTCTCTCTTGGCACTTTGGATGTGGGACATACAGCGAGATGTTTGCTGCTTTTGCGTTTGGCTGTTGGGAGATTTACAGCACAAAGATATCTAGTTGATTTGAAGCAGTTCCGAGAAAGTCTAAACATAATCGCCACTTCTCCCTCCTGGCACTTTCCATGTGGGAGATATAGCAGGATGTGTATTGGTTTTGAGGACAACTCAATGGACAGTGTAGGGAGAAAAGTTCCTGGCTCCTTGAATGCCGTTCCTGGAGACACTGCGATCAATGAGGGAGATATGTCAAGATGTGTGTTTGTTTTGAGGACGGCTCTCTGGAGAGTCTTAGCAAAGAGGTCACAGGGATAATCAGAGCAATTCTCAGAGACACTGAGAACAAGCTCGACAATTCCCTCCTGGCACTTTCCCTGTAGGAGATACCGCAAGACGTTTCTGTAGATTGGGCACAGCGCTCTGCAGGGTGTTAGCAGAGACTTTCCCGGGACAGTGAAACCCGATGTCAGAGACACTGAGAAGAAGCCCCAATGTTCCCTCCAGGCACTTTCAGTGTGGGTGCCTTCTCCACGTGGTTCCTGGTTTCCCTGCAGCGCTGAAGAGAATGTTAGCAAAGAGGTAACCGGGACAGTGAAAACAGTACTCAAAGACAGGGAGAGCAAGCTCTCTCTTGGCACTTTGGATGTGGGACATACAGCGAGATGTTTGCTGCTTTTGCGTTTGGCTGTTGGGAGATTTACAGCACAAAGATATCTAGTTGATTTGAAGCAGTTCCGAGAAAGTCTAAACATAATCGCCACTTCTCCCTCCTGGCACTTTCCATGTGGGAGATATAGCAGGATGTATATTGGTTTTGAGGACAACTCAATGGACAGTGTAGGGAGAAAAGTTCCTGGCTCCTTGAATGCCGTTCCTGGAGACACTGCGATCAATGAGGGAGATATGTCAAGATGTGTGTTTGTTTTGGGGACGGCTCTCTGGAGAGTCTTAGCAAGGAGGTCACAGGGATAATCAGAGCAATTCTCAGAGACACTGAGAACAAGCTCGACAATTCCCTCCTGGCACTTTCCCTGTAGGAGATACCGCAAGACGTTTCTGTAGATTGGGCACAGCGCTCTGCAGGGTGTTAGCAGAGACTTTCCCGGGACAGTGAAACCCGATGTCAGAGACACTGAGAAGAAGCCCCAATGTTCCCTCCAGGCACTTTCTGTGTGGGTGCCTTCTCCACGTGGTTCCTGGTTTCCCTGCAGCGCTGAAGAGAATGTTAGCAAAGAGGTAACCGGGACAGTGAAAACAGTACTCAAAGACAGGGAGAGCAAGCTCTCTCTTGGCACTTTGGATGTGGGACATACAGCGAGATGTTTGCTGCTTTTGCGTTTGGCTGTTGGGAGATTTACAGCACAAAGATATCTAGTTGATTTGAAGCAGTTCCGAGAAAGTCTAAACATAATCGCCACTTCTCCCTCCTGGCACTTTCCATGTGGGAGCTATAGCAGGATGTATATTGGTTTTGAGGACAACTCAATGGACAGTGTAGGGAGAAAAGTTCCTGGCTCCTTGAATGCCGTTCCTGGAGACACTGCGATCAATGAGGGAGATATGTCAAGATGTGTGTTTGTTTTGAGGACGGCTCTCTGGAGAGTCTTAGCAAAGAGGTCACAGGGATAATCAGAGCAATTCTCAGAGACACTGAGAACAAGCTCCACAATTCCCTCCTGGCACTTTCCCTGTAGGAGATACCGCAAGACGTTTCTGTAGATTGGGCACAGCGCTCTGCAGGGTGTTAGCAGAGACTTTCCCGGGACAGTGAAACCCTATGTCAGAGACACTGAGAAGAAGCCCCAATGTTCCCTCCAGGCACTTTCAGTGTGGGTGCCTTCTCCACGTGGTTCCTGGTTTCCCTGCAGCGCTGAAGAGAATGTTAGCAAAGAGGTAACCGGGACAGTGAAAACAGTACTCAAAGACAGGGAGAGCAAGCTCTCTCTTGGCACTTTGGATGTGGGACATACAGCGAGATGTTTGCTGCTTTTGCGTTTGGCTGTTGGGAGATTTACAGCACAAAGATATCTAGTTGATTTGAAGCAGTTCCGAGAAAGTCTAAACATAATCGCCACTTCTCCCTCCTGGCACTTTCCATGTGGGAGATATAGCAGGATGTGTATTGGTTTTGAGGACAACTCAATGGACAGTGTAGGGAGAAAAGTTCCTGGCTCCTTGAATGCCGTTCCTGGAGACACTGCGATCAATGAGGGAGATATGTCAAGATGTGTGTTTGTTTTGAGGACGGCTCTCTGGAGAGTCTTAGCAAAGAGGTCACAGGGATAATCAGAGCAATTCTCAGAGACACTGAGAACAAGCTCGACAATTCCCTCCTGGCACTTTCCCTGTAGGAGATACCGCAAGACGTTTCTGTAGATTGGGCACAGCGCTCTGCAGGGTGTTAGCAGAGACTTTCCCGGGACAGTGAAACCCGATGTCAGAGACACTGAGAAGAAGCCCCAATGTTCCCTCCAGGCACTTTCAGTGTGGGTGCCTTCTCCACGTGGTTCCTGGTTTCCCTGCAGCGCTGAAGAGAATGTTAGCAAAGAGGTAACCGGGACAGTGAAAACAGTACTCAAAGACAGGGAGAGCAAGCTCTCTCTTGGCACTTTGGATGTGGGACATACAGCGAGATGTTTGCTGCTTTTGCGTTTGGCTGTTGGGAGATTTACAGCACAAAGATATCTAGTTGATTTGAAGCAGTTCCGAGAAAGTCTAAACATAATCGCCACTTCTCCCTCCTGGCACTTTCCATGTGGGAGATATAGCAGGATGTATATTGGTTTTGAGGACAACTCAATGGACAGTGTAGGGAGAAAAGTTCCTGGCTCCTTGAATGCCGTTCCTGGAGACACTGCGATCAATGAGGGAGATATGTCAAGATGTGTGTTTGTTTTGAGGACGGCTCTCTGGAGAGTCTTAGCAAAGAGGTCACAGGGATAATCAGAGCAATTCTCAGAGACACTGAGAACAAGCTCGACAATTCCCTCCTGGCACTTTCCCTGTAGGAGATACCGCAAGACGTTTCTGTAGATTGGGCACAGCGCTCTGCAGGGTGTTAGCAGAGACTTTCCCGGGACAGTGAAACCCTATGTCAGAGACACTGAGAAGAAGCCCCAATGTTCCCTCCAGGCACTTTCAGTGTGGGTGCCTTCTCCACGTGGTTCCTGGTTTCCCTGCAGCGCTGAAGAGAATGTTAGCAAAGAGGTAACCGGGACAGTGAAAACAGTACTCAAAGACAGGGAGATCAAGCTCTCTCTTGGCACTTTGGATGTGGGACATACAGCGAGATGTTTGCTGCTTTTGCGTTTGGCTGTTGGGAGATTTACAGCACAAAGATATCTAGTTGATTTGAAGCAGTTCCGAGAAAGTCTAAACATAATCGCCACTTCTCCCTCCTGGCACTTTCCATGTGGGAGCTATAGCAGGATGTATATTGGTTTTGAGGACAACTCAATGGACAGTGTAGGGAGAAAAGTTCCTGGCTCCTTGAATGCCGTTCCTGGAGACACTGCGATCAATGAGGGAGATATGTCAAGATGTGTGTTTGTTTTGAGGACGGCTCTCTGGAGAGTCTTAGCAAAGAGGTCACAGGGATAATCAGAGCAATTCTCAGAGACACTGAGAACAAGCTCCACAATTCCCTCCTGGCACTTTCCCTGTAGGAGATACCGCAAGACGTTTCTGTAGATTGGGCACAGCGCTCTGCAGGGTGTTAGCAGAGACTTTCCCGGGACAGTGAAACCCTATGTCAGAGACACTGAGAAGAAGCCCCAATGTTCCCTCCAGGCACTTTCAGTGTGGGTGCCTTCTCCACGTGGTTCCTGGTTTCCCTGCAGCGCTGAAGAGAATGTTAGCAAAGAGGTAACCGGGACAGTGAAAACAGTACTCAAAGACAGGGAGAGCAAGCTCTCTCTTGGCACTTTGGATGTGGGACATACAGCGAGATGTTTGCTGCTTTTGCGTTTGGCTGTTGGGAGATTTACAGCACAAAGATATCTAGTTGATTTGAAGCAGTTCCGAGAAAGTCTAAACATAATCGCCACTTCTCCCTCCTGGCACTTTCCATGTGGGAGCTATAGCAGGATGTATATTGGTTTTGAGGACAACTCAATGGACAGTGTAGGGAGAAAAGTTCCTGGCTCCTTGAATGCCGTTCCTGGAGACACTGCGATCAATGAGGGAGATATGTCAAGATGTGTGTTTGTTTTGGGGACGGCTCTCTGGAGAGTCTTAGCAAAGAGGTCACAGGGATAATCAGAGCAATTCTCAGAGACACTGAGAACAAGCTCCACAATTCCCTCCTGGCACTTTCCCTGTAGGAGATACCGCAAGACGTTTCTGTAGATTGGGCACAGCGCTCTGCAGGGTGTTAGCAGAGACTTTCCCGGGACAGTGAAACCCGATGTCAGAGACACTGAGAAGAAGCCCCAATGTTCCCTCCAGGCACTTTCAGTGTGGGTGCCTTCTCCACGTGGTTCCTGGTTTCCCTGCAGCGCTGAAGAGAATGTTAGCAAAGAGGTAACCGGGACAGTGAAAACAGTACTCAAAGACAGGGAGAGCAAGCTCTCTCTTGGCACTTTGGATGTGGGACATACAGCGAGATGTTTGCTGCTTTTGCGTTTGGCTGTTGGGAGATTTACAGCACAAAGATATCTAGTTGATTTGAAGCAGTTCCGAGAAAGTCTAAACATAATCGCCACTTCTCCCTCCTGGCACTTTCCATGTGGGAGCTATAGCAGGATGTATATTGGTTTTGAGGACAACTCAATGGACAGTGTAGGGAGAAAAGTTCCTGGCTCCTTGAATGCCGTTCCTGGAGACACTGCGATCAATGTGGGAGATATGTCAAGATGTGTGTTTGTTTTGAGGACGGCTCTCTGGAGAGTCTTAGCAAAGAGGTCACAGGGATAATCAGAGCAATTCTCAGAGACACTGAGAACAAGCTCCACAATTCCCTCCTGGCACTTTCCCTGTAGGAGATACCGCAAGACGTTTCTGTAGATTGGGCACAGCGCTCTGCAGGGTGTTAGCAGAGACTTTCCCGGGACAGTGAAACCCTATGTCAGAGACACTGAGAAGAAGCCCCAATGTTCCCTCCAGGCACTTTCAGTGTGGGTGCCTTCTCCACGTGGTTCCTGGTTTCCCTGCAGCGCTGAAGAGAATGTTAGCAAAGAGGTAACCGGGACAGCGAAAACAGTACTCAAAGACAGGGAGAGCAAGCTCTCTCTTGGCACTTTGGATGTGGGACATACAGCGAGATGTTTGCTGCTTTTGCGTTTGGCTGTTGGGAGATTTACAGCACAAAGATATCTAGTTGATTTGAAGCAGTTCCGAGAAAGTCTAAACATAATCGCCACTTCTCCCTCCTGGCACTTTCCATGTGGGAGCTATAGCAGGATGTATATTGGTTTTGAGGACAACTCAATGGACAGTGTAGGGAGAAAAGTTCCTGGCTCCTTGAATGCCGTTCCTGGAGACACTGCGATCAATGAGGGAGATATGTCAAGATGTGTGTTTGTTTTGAGGACGGCTCTCTGGAGAGTCTTAGCAAAGAGGTCACAGGGATAATCAGAGCAATTCTCAGAGACACTGAGAACAAGCTCGACAATTCCCTCCTGGCACTTTCCCTGTAGGAGATACCGCAAGACGTTTCTGTAGATTGGGCACAGCGCTCTGCAGGGTGTTAGCAGAGACTTTCCCGGGACAGTGAAACCCGATGTCAGAGACACTGAGAAGAAGCCCCAATGTTCCCTCCAGGCACTTTCAGTGTGGGTGCCTTCTCCACGTGGTTCCTGGTTTCCCTGCAGCGCTGAAGAGAATGTTAGCAAAGAGGTAACCGGGACAGTGAAAACAGTACTCAAAGACAGGGAGAGCAAGCTCTCTCTTGGCACTTTGGATGTGGGACATACAGCGAGATGTTTGCTGCTTTTGCGTTTGGCTGTTGGGAGATTTACAGCACAAAGATATC
Organism: Chroicocephalus ridibundus; assembly: GCF_963924245.1. Classification (NCBI taxonomy): domain Eukaryota; kingdom Metazoa; phylum Chordata; class Aves; order Charadriiformes; family Laridae; genus Chroicocephalus; species Chroicocephalus ridibundus. Next base: position 63,345 of record NW_026961290.1, read on the forward strand.
TAGTTGATTTGAAGCAGTTCCGAGAAAGTCTAAACATAATCGCCACTTCTCCCTCCTGGCACTTTCCATGTGGGAGATATAGCAGGATGTGTATTGGTTTTGAGGACAACTCAATGGACAGTGTAGGGAGAAAAGTTCCTGGCTCCTTGAATGCCGTTCCTGGAGACACTGCGATCAATGAGGGAGATATGTCAAGATGTGTGTTTGTTTTGAGGACGGCTCTCTGGAGAGTCTTAGCAAAGAGGTCACAGGGATAATCAGAGCAATTCTCAGAGACACTGAGAACAAGCTCGACAATTCCCTCCTGGCACTTTCCCTGTAGGAGATACCGCAAGACGTTTCTGTAGATTGGGCACAGCGCTCTGCAGGGTGTTAGCAGAGACTTTCCCGGGACAGTGAAACCCGATGTCAGAGACACTGAGAAGAAGCCCCAATGTTCCCTCCAGGCACTTTCAGTGTGGGTGCCTTCTCCACGTGGTTCCTGGTTTCCCTGCAGCGCTGAAGAGAATGTTAGCAAAGAGGTAACCGGGACAGTGAAAACAGTACTCAAAGACAGGGAGAGCAAGCTCTCTCTTGGCACTTTGGATGTGGGACATACAGCGAGATGTTTGCTGCTTTTGCGTTTGGCTGTTGGGAGATTTACAGCACAAAGATATCTAGTTGATTTGAAGCAGTTCCGAGAAAGTCTAAACATAATCGCCACTTCTCCCTCCTGGCACTTTCCATGTGGGAGATATAGCAGGATGTATATTGGTTTTGAGGACAACTCAATGGACAGTGTAGGGAGAAAAGTTCCTGGCTCCTTGAATGCCGTTCCTGGAGACACTGCGATCAATGAGGGAGATATGTCAAGATGTGTGTTTGTTTTGAGGACGGCTCTCTGGAGAGTCTTAGCAAAGAGGTCACAGGGATAATCAGAGCAATTCTCAGAGACACTGAGAACAAGCTCGACAATTCCCTCCTGGCACTTTCCCTGTAGGAGATACCGCAAGACGTTTCTGTAGATTGGGCACAGCGCTCTGCAGGGTGTTAGCAGAGACTTTCCCGGGACAGTGAAACCCTATGTCAGAGACACTGAGAAGAAGCCCCAATGTTCCCTCCAGGCACTTTCAGTGTGGGTGCCTTCTCCACGTGGTTCCTGGTTTCCCTGCAGCGCTGAAGAGAATGTTAGCAAAGAGGTAACCGGGACAGTGAAAACAGTACTCAAAGACAGGGAGATCAAGCTCTCTCTTGGCACTTTGGATGTGGGACATACAGCGAGATGTTTGCTGCTTTTGCGTTTGGCTGTTGGGAGATTTACAGCACAAAGATATCTAGTTGATTTGAAGCAGTTCCGAGAAAGTCTAAACATAATCGCCACTTCTCCCTCCTGGCACTTTCCATGTGGGAGATATAGCAGGATGTATATTGGTTTTGAGGACAACTCAATGGACAGTGTAGGGAGAAAAGTTCCTGGCTCCTTGAATGCCGTTCCTGGAGACACTGCGATCAATGAGGGAGATATGTCAAGATGTGTGTTTGTTTTGAGGACGGCTCTCTGGAGAGTCTTAGCAAAGAGGTCACAGGGATAATCAGAGCAATTCTCAGAGACACTGAGAACAAGCTCCACAATTCCCTCCTGGCACTTTCCCTGTAGGAGATACCGCAAGACGTTTCTGTAGATTGGGCACAGCGCTCTGCAGGGTGTTAGCAGAGACTTTCCCGGGACAGTGAAACCCTATGTCAGAGACACTGAGAAGAAGCCCCAATGTTCCCTCCAGGCACTTTCAGTGTGGGTGCCTTCTCCACGTGGTTCCTGGTTTCCCTGCAGCGCTGAAGAGAATGTTAGCAAAGAGGTAACCGGGACAGCGAAAACAGTACTCAAAGACAGGGAGAGCAAGCTCTCTCTTGGCACTTTGGATGTGGGACATACAGCGAGATGTTTGCTGCTTTTGCGTTTGGCTGTTGGGAGATTTACAGCACAAAGATATCTAGTTGATTTGAAGCAGTTCCGAGAAAGTCTAAACATAATCGCCACTTCTCCCTCCTGGCACTTTCCATGTGGGAGCTATAGCAGGATGTATATTGGTTTTGAGGACAACTCAATGGACAGTGTAGGGAGAAAAGTTCCTGGCTCCTTGAATGCCGTTCCTGGAGACACTGCGATCAATGAGGGAGATATGTCAAGATGTGTGTTTGTTTTGGGGACGGCTCTCTGGAGAGTCTTAGCAAAGAGGTCACAGGGATAATCAGAGCAATTCTCAGAGACACTGAGAACAAGCTCGACAATTCCCTCCTGGCACTTTCCCTGTAGGAGATACCGCAAGACGTTTCTGTAGATTGGGCACAGCGCTCTGCAGGGTGTTAGCAGAGACTTTCCCGGGACAGTGAAACCCGATGTCAGAGACACTGAGAAGAAGCCCCAATGTTCCCTCCAGGCACTTTCAGTGTGGGTGCCTTCTCCACGTGGTTCCTGGTTTCCCTGCAGCGCTGAAGAGAATGTTATCAAAGAGGTAACCGGGACAGTGAAAACAGTACTCAAAGACAGGGAGAGCAAGCTCTCTCTTGGCACTTTGGATGTGGGACATACAGCGAGATGTTTGCTGCTTTTGCGTTTGGCTGTTGGGAGATTTACAGCACAAAGATATCTAGTTGATTTGAAGCAGTTCTGAGAAAGTCTAAACATAATCGCCACTTCTCCCTCCTGGCACTTTCCATGTGGGAGCTATAGCAGGATGTATATTGGTTTTGAGGACAACTCAATGGACAGTGTAGGGAGAAAAGTTCCTGGCTCCTTGAATGCCGTTCCTGGAGACACTGCGATCAATGTGGGAGATATGTCAAGATGTGTGTTTGTTTTGAGGACGGCTCTCTGGAGAGTCTTAGCAAAGAGGTCACAGGGATAATCAGAGCAATTCTCAGAGACACTGAGAACAAGCTCCACAATTCCCTCCTGGCACTTTCCCTGTAGGAGATACCGCAAGACGTTTCTGTAGATTGGGCACAGCGCTCTGCAGGGTGTTAGCAGAGACTTTCCCGGGACAGTGAAACCCTATGTCAGAGACACTGAGAAGAAGCCCCAATGTTCCCTCCAGGCACTTTCAGTGTGGGTGCCTTCTCCACGTGGTTCCTGGTTTCCCTGCAGCGCTGAAGAGAATGTTAGCAAAGAGGTAACCGGGACAGCGAAAACAGTACTCAAAGACAGGGAGAGCAAGCTCTCTCTTGGCACTTTGGATGTGGGACATACAGCGAGATGTTTGCTGCTTTTGCGTTTGGCTGTTGGGAGATTTACAGCACAAAGATATCTAGTTGATTTGAAGCAGTTCCGAGAAAGTCTAAACATAATCGCCACTTCTCCCTCCTGGCACTTTCCATGTGGGAGCTATAGCAGGATGTATATTGGTTTTGAGGACAACTCAATGGACAGTGTAGGGAGAAAAGTTCCTGGCTCCTTGAATGCCGTTCCTGGAGACACTGCGATCAATGAGGGAGATATGTCAAGATGTGTGTTTGTTTTGAGGACGGCTCTCTGGAGAGTCTTAGCAAAGAGGTCACAGGGATAATCAGAGCAATTCTCAGAGACACTGAGAACAAGCTCGACAATTCCCTCCTGGCACTTTCCCTGTAGGAGATACCGCAAGACGTTTCTGTAGATTGGGCACAGCGCTCTGCAGGGTGTTAGCAGAGACTTTCCCGGGACAGTGAAACCCGATGTCAGAGACACTGAGAAGAAGCCCCAATGTTCCCTCCAGGCACTTTCAGTGTGGGTGCCTTCTCCACGTGGTTCCTGGTTTCCCTGCAGCGCTGAAGAGAATGTTAGCAAAGAGGTAACCGGGACAGTGAAAACAGTACTCAAAGACAGGGAGAGCAAGCTCTCTCTTGGCACTTTGGATGTGGGACATACAGCGAGATGTTTGCTGCTTTTGCGTTTGGCTGTTGGGAGATTTACAGCACAAAGATATCTAGTTGATTTGAAGCAGTTCCGAGAAAGTCTAAACATAATCGCCACTTCTCCCTCCTGGCACTTTCCATGTGGGAGCTATAGCAGGATGTATATTGGTTTTGAGGACAACTCAATGGACAGTGTAGGGAGAAAAGTTCCTGGCTCCTTGAATGCCGTTCCTGGAGACACTGCGATCAATGAGGGAGATATGTCAAGATGTGTGTTTGTTTTGGGGACGGCTCTCTGGAGAGTCTTAGCAAAGAGGTCACAGGGATAATCAGAGCAATTCTCAGAGACACTGAGAACAAGCTCGACAATTCCCTCCTGGCACTTTCCCTGTAGGAGATACCGCAAGACGTTTCTGTAGATTGGGCACAGCGCTCTGCAGGGTGTTAGCAGAGACTTTCCCGGGACAGTGAAACCCGATGTCAGAGACACTGAGAAGAAGCCCCAATGTTCCCTCCAGGCACTTTCAGTGTGGGTGCCTTCTCCACGTGGTTCCTGGTTTCCCTGCAGCGCTGAAGAGAATGTTAGCAAAGAGGTAACCGGGACAGTGAAAACAGTACTCAAAGACAGGGAGAGCAAGCTCTCTCTTGGCACTTTGGATGTGGGACATACAGCGAGATGTTTGCTGCTTTTGCGTTTGGCTGTTGGGAGATTTACAGCACAAAGATATCTAGTTGATTTGAAGCAGTTCCGAGAAAGTCTAAACATAATCGCCACTTCTCCCTCCTGGCACTTTCCATGTGGGAGATATAGCAGGATGTATATTGGTTTTGAGGACAACTCAATGGACAGTGTAGGGAGAAAAGTTCCTGGCTCCTTGAATGCCGTTCCTGGAGACACTGCGATCAATGAGGGAGATATGTCAAGATGTGTGTTTGTTTTGGGGACGGCTCTCTGGAGAGTCTTAGCAAAGAGGTCACAGGGATAATCAGAGCAATTCTCAGAGACACTGAGAACAAGCTCGACAATTCCCTCCTGGCACTTTCCCTGTAGGAGATACCGCAAGACGTTTCTGTAGATTGGGCACAGCGCTCTGCAGGGTGTTAGCAGAGACTTTCCCGGGACAGTGAAACCCTATGTCAGAGACACTGAGAAGAAGCCCCAATGTTCCCTCCAGGCACTTTCAGTGTGGGTGCCTTCTCCACGTGGTTCCTGGTTTCCCTGCAGCGCTGAAGAGAATGTTAGCAAAGAGGTAACCGGGACAGTGAAAACAGTACTCAAAGACAGGGAGAGCAAGCTCTCTCTTGGCACTTTGGATGTGGGACATACAGCGAGATGTTTGCTGCTTTTGCGTTTGGCTGTTGGGAGATTTACAGCACAAAGATATCTAGTTGATTTGAAGCAGTTCCGAGAAAGTCTAAACATAATCGCCACTTCTCCCTCCTGGCACTTTCCATGTGGGAGATATAGCAGGATGTATATTGGTTTTGAGGACAACTCAATGGACAGTGTAGGGAGAAAAGTTCCTGGCTCCTTGAATGCCGTTCCTGGAGACACTGCGATCAATGAGGGAGATATGTCAAGATGTGTGTTTGTTTTGAGGACGGCTCTCTGGAGAGTCTTAGCAAAGAGGTCACAGGGATAATCAGAGCAATTCTCAGAGACACTGAGAACAAGCTCGACAATTCCCTCCTGGCACTTTCCCTGTAGGAGATACCGCAAGACGTTTCTGTAGATTGGGCACAGCGCTCTGCAGGGTGTTAGCAGAGACTTTCCCGGGACAGTGAAACCCGATGTCAGAGACACTGAGAAGAAGCCCCAATGTTCCCTCCAGGCACTTTCAGTGTGGGTGCCTTCTCCACGTGGTTCCTGGTTTCCCTGCAGCGCTGAAGAGAATGTTAGCAAAGAGGTAACCGGGACAGTGAAAACAGTACTCAAAGACAGGGAGAGCAAGCTCTCTCTTGGCACTTTGGATGTGGGACATACAGCGAGATGTTTGCTGCTTTTGCGTTTGGCTGTTGGGAGATTTACAGCACAAAGATATCTAGTTGATTTGAAGCAGTTCCGAGAAAGTCTAAACATAATCGCCACTTCTCCCTCCTGGCACTTTCCATGTGGGAGCTATAGCAGGATGTATATTGGTTTTGAGGACAACTCAATGGACAGTGTAGGGAGAAAAGTTCCTGGCTCCTTGAATGCCGTTCCTGGAGACACTGCGATCAATGTGGGAGATATGTCAAGATGTGTGTTTGTTTTGAGGACGGCTCTCTGGAGAGTCTTAGCAAAGAGGTCACAGGGATAATCAGAGCAATTCTCAGAGACACTGAGAACAAGCTCCACAATTCCCTCCTGGCACTTTCCCTGTAGGAGATACCGCAAGACGTTTCTGTAGATTGGGCACAGCGCTCTGCAGGGTGTTAGCAGAGACTTTCCCGGGACAGTGAAACCCGATGTCAGAGACACTGAGAAGAAGCCCCAATGTTCCCTCCAGGCACTTTCAGTGTGGGTGCCTTCTCCACGTGGTTCCTGGTTTCCCTGCAGCGCTGAAGAGAATGTTAGCAAAGAGGTAACCGGGACAGCGAAAACAGTACTCAAAGACAGGGAGAGCAAGCTCTCTCTTGGCACTTTGGATGTGGGACATACAGCGAGATGTTTGCTGCTTTTGCGTTTGGCTGTTGGGAGATTTACAGCACAAAGATATCTAGTTGATTTGAAGCAGTTCCGAGAAAGTCTAAACATAATCGCCACTTCTCCCTCCTGGCACTTTCCATGTGGGAGCTATAGCAGGATGTATATTGGTTTTGAGGACAACTCAATGGACAGTGTAGGGAGAAAAGTTCCTGGCTCCTTGAATGCCGTTCCTGGAGACACTGCGATCAATGAGGGAGATATGTCAAGATGTGTGTTTGTTTTGAGGACGGCTCTCTGGAGAGTCTTAGCAAAGAGGTCACAGGGATAATCAGAGCAATTCTCAGAGACACTGAGAACAAGCTCGACAATTCCCTCCTGGCACTTTCCCTGTAGGAGATACCGCAAGACGTTTCTGTAGATTGGGCACAGCGCTCTGCAGGGTGTTAGCAGAGACTTTCCCGGGACAGTGAAACCCGATGTCAGAGACACTGAGAAGAAGCCCCAATGTTCCCTCCAGGCACTTTCAGTGTGGGTGCCTTCTCCACGTGGTTCCTGGTTTCCCTGCAGCGCTGAAGAGAATGTTAGCAAAGAGGTAACCGGGACAGTGAAAACAGTACTCAAAGACAGGGAGAGCAAGCTCTCTCTTGGCACTTTGGATGTGGGACATACAGCGAGATGTTTGCTGCTTTTGCGTTTGGCTGTTGGGAGATTTACAGCACAAAGATATCTAGTTGATTTGAAGCAGTTCCGAGAAAGCTAAACCCACTCATCGTCTTCCCTCTCTTCTCCCTCTCTGGCACTTTCCTATTCTTCGCTCTCCTGCCTTCCTTGAGCTATAGCAGGATGTATATTGGTTTTGAGGACAACTCAATGGACAGTGTAGGGAGAAAAGTTCCTGGCTCCTTGAATGCCGTTCCTGGAGACACTGCGATCAATGAGGGAGATATGTCAAGATGTGTGTTTGTTTTGGGGACGGCTCTCTGGAGAGTCTTAGCAAAGAGGTCACAGGGATAATCAGAGCAATTCTCAGAGACACTGAGAACAAGCTCGACAATTCCCTCCTGGCACTTTCCCTGTAGGAGATACCGCAAGACGTTTCTGTAGATTGGGCACAGCGCTCTGCAGGGTGTTAGCAGAGACTTTCCCGGGACAGTGAAACCCGATGTCAGAGACACTGAGAAGAAGCCCCAATGTTCCCTCCAGGCACTTTCAGTGTGGGTGCCTTCTCCACGTGGTTCCTGGTTTCCCTGCAGCGCTGAAGAGAATGTTAGCAAAGAGGTAAGCGGGACAGTGAAAACAGTACTCAAAGACAGGGAGAGCAAGCTCTCTCTTGGCACTTTGGATGTGGGACATACAGCGAGATGTTTGCTGCTTTTGCGTTTGGCTGTTGGGAGATTTACAGCACAAAGATATCTAGTTGATTTGAAGCAGTTCCGAGAAAGTCTAAACATAATCGCCACTTCTCCCTCCTGGCACTTTCCATGTGGGAGATATAGCAGGATGTATATTGGTTTTGAGGACAACTCAATGGACAGTGTAGGGAGAAAAGTTCCTGGCTCCTTGAATGCCGTTCCTGGAGACACTGCGATCAATGAGGGAGATATGTCAAGATGTGTGTTTGTTTTGGGGACGGCTCTCTGGAGAGTCTTAGCAAAGAGGTCACAGGGATAATCAGAGCAATTCTCAGAGACACTGAGAACAAGCTCGACAATTCCCTCCTGGCACTTTCCCTGTAGGAGATACCGCAAGACGTTTCTGTAGATTGGGCACAGCGCTCTGCAGGGTGTTAGCAGAGACTTTCCCGGGACAGTGAAACCCTATGTCAGAGACACTGAGAAGAAGCCCCAATGTTCCCTCCAGGCACTTTCAGTGTGGGTGCCTTCTCCACGTGGTTCCTGGTTTCCCTGCAGCGCTGAAGAGAATGTTAGCAAAGAGGTAACCGGGACAGTGAAAACAGTACTCAAAGACAGGGAGAGCAAGCTCTCTCTTGGCACTTTGGATGTGGGACATACAGCGAGATGTTTGCTGCTTTTGCGTTTGGCTGTTGGGAGATTTACAGCACAAAGATATCTAGTTGATTTGAAGCAGTTCCGAGAAAGTCTAAACATAATCGCCACTTCTCCCTCCTGGCACTTTCCATGTGGGAGATATAGCAGGATGTATATTGGTTTTGAGGACAACTCAATGGACAGTGTAGGGAGAAAAGTTCCTGGCTCCTTGAATGCCGTTCCTGGAGACACTGCGATCAATGAGGGAGATATGTCAAGATGTGTGTTTGTTTTGAGGACGGCTCTCTGGAGAGTCTTAGCAAAGAGGTCACAGGGATAATCAGAGCAATTCTCAGAGACACTGAGAACAAGCTCGACAATTCCCTCCTGGCACTTTCCCTGTAGGAGATACCGCAAGACGTTTCTGTAGATTGGGCACAGCGCTCTGCAGGGTGTTAGCAGAGACTTTCCCGGGACAGTGAAACCCGATGTCAGAGACACTGAGAAGAAGCCCCAATGTTCCCTCCAGGCACTTTCAGTGTGGGTGCCTTCTCCACGTGGTTCCTGGTTTCCCTGCAGCGCTGAAGAGAATGTTAGCAAAGAGGTAACCGGGACAGTGAAAACAGTACTCAAAGACAGGGAGAGCAAGCTCTCTCTTGGCACTTTGGATGTGGGACATACAGCGAGATGTTTGCTGCTTTTGCGTTTGGCTGTTGGGAGATTTACAGCACAAAGATATCTAGTTGATTTGAAGCAGTTCCGAGAAAGTCTAAACATAATCGCCACTTCTCCCTCCTGGCACTTTCCATGTGGGAGCTATAGCAGGATGTATATTGGTTTTGAGGACAACTCAATGGACAGTGTAGGGAGAAAAGTTCCTGGCTCCTTGAATGCCGTTCCTGGAGACACTGCGATCAATGAGGGAGATATGTCAAGATGTGTGTTTGTTTTGAGGATGGCTCTCTGGAGAGTCTTAGCAAAGAGGTCACAGGGATAATCAGAGCAATTCTCAGAGACACTGAGAACAAGCTCGACAATTCCCTCCTGGCACTTTCCCTGTAGGAGATACCGCAAGACGTTTCTGTAGATTGGGCACAGCGCTCTGCAGGGTGTTAGCAGAGACTTTCCCGGGACAGTGAAACCCGATGTCAGAGACACTGAGAAGAAGCCCCAATGTTCCCTCCAGGCACTTTCAGTGTGGGTGCCTTCTCCACGTGGTTCCTGGTTTCCCTGCAGCGCTGAAGAGAATGTTAGCAAAGAGGTAACCGGGACAGTGAAAACAGTACTCAAAGACAGGGAGAGCAAGCTCTCTCTTGGCACTTTGGATGTGGGACATACAGCGAGATGTTTGCTGCTTTTGCGTTTGGCTGTTGGGAGATTTACAGCACAAAGATATCTAGTTGATTTGAAGCAGTTCCGAGAAAGTCTAAACATAATCGCCACTTCTCCCTCCTGGCACTTTCCATGTGGGAGCTATAGCAGGATGTATATTGGTTTTGAGGACAACTCAATGGACAGTGTAGGGAGAAAAGTTCCTGGCTCCTTGAATGCCGTTCCTGGAGACACTGCGATCAATGAGGGAGATATGTCAAGATGTGTGTTTGTTTTGAGGACGGCTCTCTGGAGAGTCTTAGCAAAGAGGTCACAGGGATAATCAGAGCAATTCTCAGAGACACTGAGAACAAGCTCCACAATTCCCTCCTACGTTTCTGTAGATTGGGCACAGCGCTCTGCAGGGTGTTAGCAGAGACTTTCCCGGGACAGTGAAACCCGATGTCAGAGACACTGAGAAGAAGCCCCAATGTTCCCTCCAGGCACTTTCAGTGTGGGTGCCTTCTCCACGTGGTTCCTGGTTTCCCTGCAGCGCTGAAGAGAATGTTAGCAAAGAGGTAACCGGGACAGTGAAAACAGTACTCAAAGACAGGGAGAGCAAGCTCTCTCTTGGCACTTTGGATGTGGGACATACAGCGAGATGTTTGCTGCTTTTGCGTTTGGCTGTTGGGAGATTTACAGCACAAAGATATCTAGTTGATTTGAAGCAGTTCCGAGAAAGTCTAAACATAATCGCCACTTCTCCCTCCTGGCACTTTCCATGTGGGAGCTATAGCAGGATGTATATTGGTTTTGAGGACAACTCAATGGACAGTGTAGGGAGAAAAGTTCCTGGCTCCTTGAATGCCGTTCCTGGAGACACTGCGATCAATGAGGGAGATATGTCAAGATGTGTGTTTGTTTTGGGGACGGCTCTCTGGAGAGTCTTAGCAAAGAGGTCACAGGGATAATCAGAGCAATTCTCAGAGACACTGAGAACAAGCTCGACAATTCCCTCCTGGCACTTTCCCTGTAGGAGATACCGCAAGACGTTTCTGTAGATTGGGCACAGCGCTCTGCAGGGTGTTAGCAGAGACTTTCCCGGGACAGTGAAACCCGATGTCAGAGACACTGAGAAGAAGCCCCAATGTTCCCTCCAGGCACTTTCAGTGTGGGTGCCTTCTCCACGTGGTTCCTGGTTTCCCTGCAGCGCTGAAGAGAATGTTAGCAAAGAGGTAACCGGGACAGTGAAAACAGTACTCAAAGACAGGGAGAGCAAGCTCTCTCTTGGCACTTTGGATGTGGGACATACAGCGAGATGTTTGCTGCTTTTGCGTTTGGCTGTTGGGAGATTTACAGCACAAAGATATCTAGTTGATTTGAAGCAGTTCCGAGAAAGTCTAAACATAATCGCCACTTCTCCCTCCTGGCACTTTCCATGTGGGAGCTATAGCAGGATGTATATTGGTTTTGAGGACAACTCAATGGACAGTGTAGGGAGAAAAGTTCCTGGCTCCTTGAATGCCGTTCCTGGAGACACTGCGATCAATGAGGGAGATATGTCAAGATGTGTGTTTGTTTTGGGGACGGCTCTCTGGAGAGTCTTAGCAAAGAGGTCACAGGGATAATCAGAGCAATTCTCAGAGACACTGAGAACAAGCTCGACAATTCCCTCCTGGCACTTTCCCTGTAGGAGATACCGCAAGACGTTTCTGTAGATTGGGCACAGCGCTCTGCAGGGTGTTAGCAGAGACTTTCCCGGGACAGTGAAACCCGATGTCAGAGACACTGAGAAGAAGCCCCAATGTTCCCTCCAGGCACTTTCAGTGTGGGTGCCTTCTCCACGTGGTTCCTGGTTTCCCTGCAGCGCTGAAGAGAATGTTAGCAAAGAGGTAACCGGGACAGTGAAAACAGTACTCAAAGACAGGGAGAGCAAGCTCTCTCTTGGCACTTTGGATGTGGGACATACAGCGAGATGTTTGCTGCTTTTGCGTTTGGCTGTTGGGAGATTTACAGCACAAAGATATCTAGTTGATTTGAAGCAGTTCCGAGAAAGTCTAAACATAATCGCCACTTCTCCCTCCTGGCACTTTCCATGTGGGAGCTATAGCAGGATGTATATTGGTTTTGAGGACAACTCAATGGACAGTGTAGGGAGAAAAGTTCCTGGCTCCTTGAATGCCGTTCCTGGAGACACTGCGATCAATGAGGGAGATATGTCAAGATGTGTGTTTGTTTTGAGGACGGCTCTCTGGAGAGTCTTAGCAAAGAGGTCACAGGGATAATCAGAGCAATTCTCAGAGACACTGAGAACAAGCTCGACAATTCCCTCCTGGCACTTTCCCTGTAGGAGATACCGCAAGACGTTTCTGTAGATTGGGCACAGCGCTCTGCAGGGTGTTAGCAGAGACTTTCCCGGGACAGTGAAACCCGATGTCAGAGACACTGAGAAGAAGCCCCAATGTTCCCTCCAGGCACTTTCAGTGTGGGTGCCTTCTCCACGTGGTTCCTGGTTTCCCTGCAGCGCTGAAGAGAATGTTAGCAAAGAGGTAACCGGGACAGTGAAAACAGTACTCAAAGACAGGGAGAGCAAGCTCTCTCTTGGCACTTTGGATGTGGGACATACAGCGAGATGTTTGCTGCTTTTGCGTTTGGCTGTTGGGAGATTTACAGCACAAAGATATCTAGTTGATTTGAAGCAGTTCCGAGAAAGTCTAAACATAATCGCCACTTCTCCCTCCTGGCACTTTCCATGTGGGAGCTATAGCAGGATGTATATTGGTTTTGAGGACAACTCAATGGACAGTGTAGGGAGAAAAGTTCCTGGCTCCTTGAATGCCGTTCCTGGAGACACTGCGATCAATGAGGGAGATATGTCAAGATGTGTGTTTGTTTTGAGGACGGCTCTCTGGAGAGTCTTAGCAAAGAGGTCACAGGGATAATCAGAGCAATTCTCAGAGACACTGAGAACAAGCTCCACAATTCCCTCCTGGCACTTTCCCTGTAGGAGATACCGCAAGACGTTTCTGTAGATTGGGCACAGCGCTCTGCAGGGTGTTAGCAGAGACTTTCCCGGGACAGTGAAACCCGATGTCAGAGACACTGAGAAGAAGCCCCAATGTTCCCTCCAGGCACTTTCAGTGTGGGTGCCTTCTCCACGTGGTTCCTGGTTTCCCTGCAGCGCTGAAGAGAATGTTAGCAAAGAGGTAACCGGGACAGTGAAAACAGTACTCAAAGACAGGGAGAGCAAGCTCTCTCTTGGCACTTTGGATGTGGGACATACAGCGAGATGTTTGCTGCTTTTGCGTTTGGCTGTTGGGAGATTTACAGCACAAAGATATCTAGTTGATTTGAAGCAGTTCCGAGAAAGTCTAAACATAATCGCCACTTCTCCCTCCTGGCACTTTCCATGTGGGAGCTATAGCAGGATGTATATTGGTTTTGAGGACAACTCAATGGACAGTGTAGGGAGAAAAGTTCCTGGCTCCTTGAATGCCGTTCCTGGAGACACTGCGATCAATGAGGGAGATATGTCAAGATGTGTGTTTGTTTTGAGGACGGCTCTCTGGAGAGTCTTAGCAAAGAGGTCACAGGGATAATCAGAGCAATTCTCAGAGACACTGAGAACAAGCTCGACAATTCCCTCCTGGCACTTTCCCTGTAGGAGATACCGCAAGACGTTTCTGTAGATTGGGCACAGCGCTCTGCAGGGTGTTAGCAGAGACTTTCCCGGGACAGTGAAACCCGATGTCAGAGACACTGAGAAGAAGCCCCAATGTTCCCTCCAGGCACTTTCAGTGTGGGTGCCTTCTCCACGTGGTTCCTGGTTTCCCTGCAGCGCTGAAGAGAATGTTAGCAAAGAGGTAACCGGGACAGTGAAAACAGTACTCAAAGACAGGGAGAGCAAGCTCTCTCTTGGCACTTTGGATGTGGGACATACAGCGAGATGTTTGCTGCTTTTGCGTTTGGCTGTTGGGAGATTTACAGCACAAAGATATCTAGTTGATTTGAAGCAGTTCCGAGAAAGTCTAAACATAATCGCCACTTCTCCCTCCTGGCACTTTCCATGTGGGAGCTATAGCAGGATGTATATTGGTTTTGAGGACAACTCAATGGACAGTGTAGGGAGAAAAGTTCCTGGCTCCTTCAATGCCGTTCCTGGAGACACTGCGATCAATGAGGGAGATATGTCAAGATGTGTGTTTGTTTTGAGGACGGCTCTCTGGAGAGTCTTAGCAAAGAGGTCACAGGGATAATCAGAGCAATTCTCAGAGACACTGAGAACAAGCTCGACAATTCCCTCCTGGCACTTTCCCTGTAGGAGATACCGCAAGACGTTTCTGTAGATTGGGCACAGCGCTCTGCAGGGTGTTAGCAGAGACTTTCCCGGGACAGTGAAACCCGATGTCAGAGACACTGAGAAGAAGCCCCAATGTTCCCTCCAGGCACTTTCAGTGTGGGTGCCTTCTCCACGTGGTTCCTGGTTTCCCTGCAGCGCTGAAGAGAATGTTAGCAAAGAGGTAACCGGGACAGTGAAAACAGTACTCAAAGACAGGGAGAGCAAGCTCTCTCTTGGCACTTTGGATGTGGGACATACAGCGAGATGTTTGCTGCTTTTGCGTTTGGCTGTTGGGAGATTTACAGCACAAAGATATCTAGTTGATTTGAAGCAGTTCCGAGAAAGTCTAAACATAATCGCCACTTCTCCCTCCTGGCACTTTCCATGTGGGAGCTATAGCAGGATGTATATTGGTTTTGAGGACAACTCAATGGACAGTGTAGGGAGAAAAGTTCCTGGCTCCTTGAATGCCGTTCCTGGAGACACTGCGATCAATGTGGGAGATATGTCAAGATGTGTGTTTGTTTTGAATACGGCTCTCTGGAGAGTCTTAGCAAAGAGGTCACAGGGATAATCAGAGCAATTCTCAGAGACACTGAGAACAAGCTCGACAATTCCCTCCTGGCACTTTCCCTGTAGGAGATACCGCAAGACGTTTCTGTAGATTGGGCACAGCGCTCTGCAGGGTGTTAGCAGAGACTTTCCCGGGACAGTGAAACCCTATGTCAGAGACACTGAGAAGAAGCCCCAATGTTCCCTCCAGGCACTTTCAGTGTGGGTGCCTTCTCCACGTGGTTCCTGGTTTCCCTGCAGCGCTGAAGAGAATGTTAGCAAAGAGGTAACCGGGACAGTGAAAACAGTACTCAAAGACAGGGAGAGCAAGCTCTCTCTTGGCACTTTGGATGTGGGACATACAGCGAGATGTTTGCTGCTTTTGCGTTTGGCTGTTGGGAGATTTACAGCACAAAGATATCTAGTTGATTTGAAGCAGTTCCGAGAAAGTCTAAACATAATCGCCACTTCTCCCTCCTGGCACTTTCCATGTGGGAGCTATAGCAGGATGTATATTGGTTTTGAGGACAACTCAATGGACAGTGTAGGGAGAAATTTCCTGGCTCCTTGAATGCCGTTCCTGGAGACACTGCGATCAATGAGGGAGATATGTCAAGATGTGTGTTTGTTTTGAGGACGGCTCTCTGGAGAGTCTTAGCAAAGAGGTCACAGGGATAATCAGAGCAATTCTCAGAGACACTGAGAACAAGCTCGACAATTCCCTCCTGGCACTTTCCCTGTAGGAGATACCGCAAGACGTTTCTGTAGATTGGGCACAGCGCTCTGCAGGGTGTTAGCAGAGACTTTCCCGGGACAGTGAAACCCGATGTCAGAGACACTGAGAAGAAGCCCCAATGTTCCCTCCAGGCACTTTCAGTGTGGGTGCCTTCTCCACGTGGTTCCTGGTTTCCCTGCAGCGCTGAAGAGAATGTTAGCAAAGAGGTAACCGGGACAGTGAAAACAGTACTCAAAGACAGGGAGAGCAAGCTCTCTCTTGGCACTTTGGATGTGGGACATACAGCGAGATGTTTGCTGCTTTTGCGTTTGGCTGTTGGGAGATTTACAGCACAAAGATATCTAGTTGATTTGAAGCAGTTCCGAGAAAGTCTAAACATAATCGCCACTTCTCCCTCCTGGCACTTTCCATGTGGGAGATATAGCAGGATGTATATTGGTTTTGAGGACAACTCAATGGACAGTGTAGGGAGAAAAGTTCCTGGCTCCTTGAATGCCGTTCCTGGAGACACTGCGATCAATGAGGGAGATATGTCAAGATGTGTGTTTGTTTTGAGGACGGCTCTCTGGAGAGTCTTAGCAAAGAGGTCACAGGGATAATCAGAGCAATTCTCAGAGACACTGAGAACAAGCTCGACAATTCCCTCCTGGCACTTTCCCTGTAGGAGATACCGCAAGACGTTTCTGTAGATTGGGCACAGCGCTCTGCAGGGTGTTAGCAGAGACTTTCCCGGGACAGTGAAACCCGATGTCAGAGACACTGAGAAGAAGCCCCAATGTTCCCTCCAGGCACTTTCAGTGTGGGTGCCTTCTCCACGTGGTTCCTGGTTTCCCTGCAGCGCTGAAGAGAATGTTAGCAAAGAGGTAACCGGGACAGTGAAAACAGTACTCAAAGACAGGGAGAGCAAGCTCTCTCTTGGCACTTTGGATGTGGGACATACAGCGAGATGTTTGCTGCTTTTGCGTTTGGCTGTTGGGAGATTTACAGCACAAAGATATCTAGTTGATTTGAAGCAGTTCCGAGAAAGTCTAAACATAATCGCCACTTCTCCCTCCTGGCACTTTCCATGTGGGAGATATAGCAGGATGTGTATTGGTTTTGAGGACAACTCAATGGACAGTGTAGGGAGAAAAGTTCCTGGCTCCTTGAATGCCGTTCCTGGAGACACTGCGATCAATGAGGGAGATATGTCAAGATGTGTGTTGGTTTTGAGGACGGCTCTCTGGAGAGTCTTAGCAAAGAGGTCACAGGGATAATCAGAGCAATTCTCAGAGACACTGAGAACAAGCTCGACAATTCCCTCCTGGCACTTTCCCTGTAGGAGATACCGCAAGACGTTTCTGTAGATTGGGCACAGCGCTCTGCAGGGTGTTAGCAGAGACTTTCCCGGGACAGTGAAACCCGATGTCAGAGACACTGAGAAGAAGCCCCAATGTTCCCTCCAGGCACTTTCAGTGTGGGTGCCTTCTCCACGTGGTTCCTGGTTTCCCTGCAGCGCTGAAGAGAATTTTAGCAAAGAGGTAACCGGGACAGTGAAAACAGTACTCAAAGACAGGGAGAGCAAGCTCTCTCTTGGCACTTTGGATGTGGGACATACAGCGAGATGTTTGCTGCTTTTGCGTTTGGCTGTTGGGAGATTTACAGCACAAAGATATCTAGTTGATTTGAAGCAGTTCCGAGAAAGTCTAAACATAATCGCCACTTCTCCCTCCTGGCACTTTCCATGTGGGAGCTATAGCAGGATGTATATTGGTTTTGAGGACAACTCAATGGACAGTGTAGGGAGAAAAGTTCCTGGCTCCTTGAATGCCGTTCCTGGAGACACTGCGATCAATGAGGGAGATATGTCAAGATGTGTGTTTGTTTTGGGGACGGCTCTCTGGAGAGTCTTAGCAAAGAGGTCACAGGGATAATCAGAGCAATTCTCAGAGACACTGAGAACAAGCTCGACAATTCCCTCCTGGCACTTTCCCTGTAGGAGATACCGCAAGACGTTTCTGTAGATTGGGCACAGCGCTCTGCAGGGTGTTAGCAGAGACTTTCCCGGGACAGTGAAACCCGATGTCAGAGACACTGAGAAGAAGCCCCAATGTTCCCTCCAGGCACTTTCAGTGTGGGTGCCTTCTCCACGTGGTTCCTGGTTTCCCTGCAGCGCTGAAGAGAATGTTAGCAAAGAGGTAACCGGGACAGTGAAAACAGTACTCAAAGACAGGGAGAGCAAGCTCTCTCTTGGCACTTTGGATGTGGGACATACAGCGAGATGTTTGCTGCTTTTGCGTTTGGCTGTTGGGAGATTTACAGCACAAAGATATCTAGTTGATTTGAAGCAGTTCCGAGAAAGTCTAAACATAATCGCCACTTCTCCCTCCTGGCACTTTCCATGTGGGAGATATAGCAGGATGTATATTGGTTTTGAGGACAACTCAATGGACAGTGTAGGGAGAAAAGTTCCTGGCTCCTTGAATGCCGTTCCTGGAGACACTGCGATCAATGAGGGAGATATGTCAAGATGTGTGTTTGTTTTGAGGACGGCTCTCTGGAGAGTCTTAGCAAAGAGGTCACAGGGATAATCAGAGCAATTCTCAGAGACACTGAGAACAAGCTCCACAATTCCCTCCTGGCACTTTCCCTGTAGGAGATACCGCAAGACGTTTCTGTAGATTGGGCACAGCGCTCTGCAGGGTGTTAGCAGAGACTTTCCCGGGACAGTGAAACCCGATGTCAGAGACACTGAGAAGAAGCCCCAATGTTCCCTCCAGGCACTTTCAGTGTGGGTGCCTTCTCCACGTGGTTCCTGGTTTCCCTGCAGCGCTGAAGAGAATGTTAGCAAAGAGGTAACCGGGACAGTGAAAACAGTACTCAAAGACAGGGAGAGCAAGCTCTCTCTTGGCACTTTGGATGTGGGACATACAGCGAGATGTTTGCTGCTTTTGCGTTTGGCTGTTGGGAGATTTACAGCACAAAGATATCTAGTTGATTTGAAGCAGTTCCGAGAAAGTCTAAACATAATCGCCACTTCTCCCTCCTGGCACTTTCCATGTGGGAGATATAGCAGGATGTGTATTGGTTTTGAGGACAACTCAATGGACAGTGTAGGGAGAAAAGTTCCTGGCTCCTTGAATGCCGTTCCTGGAGACACTGCGATCAATGAGGGAGATATGTCAAGATGTGTGTTTGTTTTGAGGACGGCTCTCTGGAGAGTCTTAGCAAAGAGATCACAGGGATAATCAGAGCAATTCTCAGAGACACTGAGAACAAGCTCCACAATTCCCTCCTGGCACTTTCCCTGTAGGAGATACCGCAAGACGTTTCTGTAGATTGGGCACAGCGCTCTGCAGGGTGTTAGCAGAGACTTTCCCGGGACAGTGAAACCCGATGTCAGAGACACTGAGAAGAAGCCCCAATGTTCCCTCCAGGCACTTTCAGTGTGGGTGCCTTCTCCACGTGGTTCCTGGTTTCCCTGCAGCGCTGAAGAGAATGTTAGCAAAGAGGTAACCGGGACAGTGAAAACAGTACTCAAAGACAGGGAGAGCAAGCTCTCTCTTGGCACTTTGGATGTGGGACATACAGCGAGATGTTTGCTGCTTTTGCGTTTGGCTGTTGGGAGATTTACAGCACAAAGATATCTAGTTGATTTGAAGCAGTTCCGAGAAAGTCTAAACATAATCGCCACTTCTCCCTCCTGGCACTTTCCATGTGGGAGCTATAGCAGGATGTATATTGGTTTTGAGGACAACTCAATGGACAGTGTAGGGAGAAAAGTTCCTGGCTCCTTGAATGCCGTTCCTGGAGACACTGCGATCAATGAGGGAGATATGTCAAGATGTGTGTTTGTTTTGAGGACGGCTCTCTGGAGAGTCTTAGCAAAGAGGTCACAGGGATAATCAGAGCAATTCTCAGAGACACTGAGAACAAGCTCGACAATTCCCTCCTGGCACTTTCCCTGTAGGAGATACCGCAAGACGTTTCTGTAGATTGGGCACAGCGCTCTGCAGGGTGTTAGCAGAGACTTTCCCGGGACAGTGAAACCCGATGTCAGAGACACTGAGAAGAAGCCCCAATGTTCCCTCCAGGCACTTTCAGTGTGGGTGCCTTCTCCACGTGGTTCCTGGTTTCCCTGCAGCGCTGAAGAGAATGTTAGCAAAGAGGTAACCGGGACAGTGAAAACAGTACTCAAAGACAGGGAGAGCAAGCTCTCTCTTGGCACTTTGGATGTGGGACATACAGCGAGATGTTTGCTGCTTTTGCGTTTGGCTGTTGGGAGATTTACAGCACAAAGATATCTAGTTGATTTGAAGCAGTTCCGAGAAAGTCTAAACATAATCGCCACTTCTCCCTCCTGGCACTTTCCATGTGGGAGATATAGCAGGATGTATATTGGTTTTGAGGACAACTCAATGGACAGTGTAGGGAGAAAAGTTCCTGGCTCCTTGAATGCCGTTCCTGGAGACACTGCGATCAATGAGGGAGATATGTCAAGATGTGTGTTTGTTTTGAGGACGGCTCTCTGGAGAGTCTTAGCAAAGAGGTCACAGGGATAATCAGAGCAATTCTCAGAGACACTGAGAACAAGCTCGACAATTCCCTCCTGGCACTTTCCCTGTAGGAGATACCGCAAGACGTTTCTGTAGATTGGGCACAGCGCTCTGCAGGGTGTTAGCAGAGACTTTCCCGGGACAGTGAAACCCGATGTCAGAGACACTGAGAAGAAGCCCCAATGTTCCCTCCAGGCACTTTCAGTGTGGGTGCCTTCTCCACGTGGTTCCTGGTTTCCCTGCAGCGCTGAAGAGAATGTTAGCAAAGAGGTAACCGGGACAGTGAAAACAGTACTCAAAGACAGGGAGAGCAAGCTCTCTCTTGGCACTTTGGATGTGGGACATACAGCGAGATGTTTGCTGCTTTTGCGTTTGGCTGTTGGGAGATTTACAGCACAAAGATATCTAGTTGATTTGAAGCAGTTCCGAGAAAGTCTAAACATAATCGCCACTTCTCCCTCCTGGCACTTTCCATGTGGGAGATATAGCAGGATGTGTATTGGTTTTGAGGACAACTCAATGGACAGTGTAGGGAGAAAAGTTCCTGGCTCCTTGAATGCCGTTCCTGGAGACACTGCGATCAATGAGGGAGATATGTCAAGATGTGTGTTTGTTTTGAGGACGGCTCTCTGGAGAGTCTTAGCAAAGAGGTCACAGGGATAATCAGAGCAATTCTCAGAGACACTGAGAACAAGCTCGACAATTCCCTCCTGGCACTTTCCCTGTAGGAGATACCGCAAGACGTTTCTGTAGATTGGGCACAGCGCTCTGCAGGGTGTTAGCAGAGACTTTCCCGGGACAGTGAAACCCGATGTCAGAGACACTGAGAAGAAGCCCCAATGTTCCCTCCAGGCACTTTCAGTGTGGGTGCCTTCTCCACGTGGTTCCTGGTTTCCCTGCAGCGCTGAAGAGAATTTTAGCAAAGAGGTAACCGGGACAGTGAAAACAGTACTCAAAGACAGGGAGAGCAAGCTCTCTCTTGGCACTTTGGATGTGGGACATACAGCGAGATGTTTGCTGCTTTTGCGTTTGGCTGTTGGGAGATTTACAGCACAAAGATATCTAGTTGATTTGAAGCAGTTCCGAGAAAGTCTAAACATAATCGCCACTTCTCCCTCCTGGCACTTTCCATGTGGGAGCTATAGCAGGATGTATATTGGTTTTGAGGACAACTCAATGGACAGTGTAGGGAGAAAAGTTCCTGGCTCCTTGAATGCCGTTCCTGGAGACACTGCGATCAATGAGGGAGATATGTCAAGATGTGTGTTTGTTTTGGGGACGGCTCTCTGGAGAGTCTTAGCAAAGAGGTCACAGGGATAATCAGAGCAATTCTCAGAGACACTGAGAACAAGCTCGACAATTCCCTCCTGGCACTTTCCCTGTAGGAGATACCGCAAGACGTTTCTGTAGATTGGGCACAGCGCTCTGCAGGGTGTTAGCAGAGACTTTCCCGGGACAGTGAAACCCGATGTCAGAGACACTGAGAAGAAGCCCCAATGTTCCCTCCAGGCACTTTCAGTGTGGGTGCCTTCTCCACGTGGTTCCTGGTTTCCCTGCAGCGCTGAAGAGAATGTTAGCAAAGAGGTAACCGGGACAGTGAAAACAGTACTCAAAGACAGGGAGAGCAAGCTCTCTCTTGGCACTTTGGATGTGGGACATACAGCGAGATGTTTGCTGCTTTTGCGTTTGGCTGTTGGGAGATTTACAGCACAAAGATATCTAGTTGATTTGAAGCAGTTCCGAGAAAGTCTAAACATAATCGCCACTTCTCCCTCCTGGCACTTTCCATGTGGGAGCTATAGCAGGATGTATATTGGTTTTGAGGACAACTCAATGGACAGTGTAGGGAGAAAAGTTCCTGGCTCCTTGAATGCCGTTCCTGGAGACACTGCGATCAATGAGGGAGATATGTCAAGATGTGTGTTTGTTTTGAGGACGGCTCTCTGGAGAGTCTTAGCAAAGAGGTCACAGGGATAATCAGAGCAATTCTCAGAGACACTGAGAACAAGCTCCACAATTCCCTCCTGGCACTTTCCCTGTAGGAGATACCGCAAGACGTTTCTGTAGATTGGGCACAGCGCTCTGCAGGGTGTTAGCAGAGACTTTCCCGGGACAGTGAAACCCGATGTCAGAGACACTGAGAAGAAGCCCCAATGTTCCCTCCAGGCACTTTCAGTGTGGGTGCCTTCTCCACGTGGTTCCTGGTTTCCCTGCAGCGCTGAAGAGAATGTTAGCAAAGAGGTAACCGGGACAGTGAAAACAGTACTCAAAGACAGGGAGAGCAAGCTCTCTCTTGGCACTTTGGATGTGGGACATACAGCGAGATGTTTGCTGCTTTTGCGTTTGGCTGTTGGGAGATTTACAGCACAAAGATATCTAGTTGATTTGAAGCAGTTCCGAGAAAGTCTAAACATAATCGCCACTTCTCCCTCCTGGCACTTTCCATGTGGGAGATATAGCAGGATGTATATTGGTTTTGAGGACAACTCAATGGACAGTGTAGGGAGAAAAGTTCCTGGCTCCTTGAATGCCGTTCCTGGAGACACTGCGATCAATGAGGGAGATATGTCAAGATGTGTGTTTGTTTTGAGGACGGCTCTCTGGAGAGTCTTAGCAAAGAGGTCACAGGGATAATCAGAGCAATTCTCAGAGACACTGAGAACAAGCTCCACAATTCCCTCCTGGCACTTTCCCTGTAGGAGATACCGCAAGACGTTTCTGTAGATTGGGCACAGCGCTCTGCAGGGTGTTAGCAGAGACTTTCCCGGGACAGTGAAACCCGATGTCAGAGACACTGAGAAGAAGCCCCAATGTTCCCTCCAGGCACTTTCAGTGTGGGTGCCTTCTCCACGTGGTTCCTGGTTTCCCTGCAGCGCTGAAGAGAATGTTAGCAAAGAGGTAACCGGGACAGTGAAAACAGTACTCAAAGACAGGGAGAGCAAGCTCTCTCTTGGCACTTTGGATGTGGGACATACAGCGAGATGTTTGCTGCTTTTGCGTTTGGCTGTTGGGAGATTTACAGCACAAAGATATCTAGTTGATTTGAAGCAGTTCCGAGAAAGTCTAAACATAATCGCCACTTCTCCCTCCTGGCACTTTCCATGTGGGAGCTATAGCAGGATGTATATTGGTTTTGAGGACAACTCAATGGACAGTGTAGGGAGAAAAGTTCCTGGCTCCTTGAATGCCGTTCCTGGAGACACTGCGATCAATGAGGGAGATATGTCAAGATGTGTGTTTGTTTTGGGGACGGCTCTCTGGAGAGTCTTAGCAAAGAGGTCACAGGGATAATCAGAGCAATTCTCAGAGACACTGAGAACAAGCTCGACAATTCCCTCCTGGCACTTTCCCTGTAGGAGATACCGCAAGACGTTTCTGTAGATTGGGCACAGCGCTCTGCAGGGTGTTAGCAGAGACTTTCCCGGGACAGTGAAACCCGATGTCAGAGACACTGAGAAGAAGCCCCAATGTTCCCTCCAGGCACTTTCAGTGTGGGTGCCTTCTCCACGTGGTTCCTGGTTTCCCTGCAGCGCTGAAGAGAATGTTAGCAAAGAGGTAACCGGGACAGTGAAAACAGTACTCAAAGACAGGGAGAGCAAGCTCTCTCTTGGCACTTTGGATGTGGGACATACAGCGAGATGTTTGCTGCTTTTGCGTTTGGCTGTTGGGAGATTTACAGCACAAAGATATCTAGTTGATTTGAAGCAGTTCCGAGAAAGTCTAAACATAATCGCCACTTCTCCCTCCTGGCACTTTCCATGTGGGAGATATAGCAGGATGTATATTGGTTTTGAGGACAACTCAATGGACAGTGTAGGGAGAAAAGTTCCTGGCTCCTTGAATGCCGTTCCTGGAGACACTGCGATCAATGAGGGAGATATGTCAAGATGTGTGTTTGTTTTGAGGACGGCTCTCTGGAGAGTCTTAGCAAAGAGGTCACAGGGATAATCAGAGCAATTCTCAGAGACACTGAGAACAAGCTCGACAATTCCCTCCTGGCACTTTCCCTGTAGGAGATACCGCAAGACGTTTCTGTAGATTGGGCACAGCGCTCTGCAGGGTGTTAGCAGAGACTTTCCCGGGACAGTGAAACCCGATGTCAGAGACACTGAGAAGAAGCCCCAATGTTCCCTCCAGGCACTTTCAGTGTGGGTGCCTTCTCCACGTGGTTCCTGGTTTCCCTGCAGCGCTGAAGAGAATGTTAGCAAAGAGGTAACCGGGACAGTGAAAACAGTACTCAAAGACAGGGAGAGCAAGCTCTCTCTTGGCACTTTGGATGTGGGACATACAGCGAGATGTTTGCTGCTTTTGCGTTTGGCTGTTGGGAGATTTACAGCACAAAGATATCTAGTTGATTTGAAGCAGTTCCGAGAAAGTCTAAACATAATCGCCACTTCTCCCTCCTGGCACTTTCCATGTGGGAGATATAGCAGGATGTGTATTGGTTTTGAGGACAACTCAATGGACAGTGTAGGGAGAAAAGTTCCTGGCTCCTTGAATGCCGTTCCTGGAGACACTGCGATCAATGAGGGAGATATGTCAAGATGTGTGTTTGTTTTGAGGACGGCTCTCTGGAGAGTCTTAGCAAAGAGGTCACAGGGATAATCAGAGCAATTCTCAGAGACACTGAGAACAAGCTCGACAATTCCCTCCTGGCACTTTCCCTGTAGGAGATACCGCAAGACGTTTCTGTAGATTGGGCACAGCGCTCTGCAGGGTGTTAGCAGAGACTTTCCCGGGACAGTGAAACCCGATGTCAGAGACACTGAGAAGAAGCCCCAATGTTCCCTCCAGGCACTTTCAGTGTGGGTGCCTTCTCCACGTGGTTCCTGGTTTCCCTGCAGCGCTGAAGAGAATGTTAGCAAAGAGGTAACCGGGACAGTGAAAACAGTACTCAAAGACAGGGAGAGCAAGCTCTCTCTTGGCACTTTGGATGTGGGACATACAGCGAGATGTTTGCTGCTTTTGCGTTTGGCTGTTGGGAGATTTACAGCACAAAGATATCTAGTTGATTTGAAGCAGTTCCGAGAAAGTCTAAACATAATCGCCACTTCTCCCTCCTGGCACTTTCCATGTGGGAGCTATAGCAGGATGTATATTGGTTTTGAGGACAACTCAATGGACAGTGTAGGGAGAAAAGTTCCTGGCTCCTTGAATGCCGTTCCTGGAGACACTGCGATCAATGAGGGAGATATGTCAAGATGTGTGTTTGTTTTGGGGACGGCTCTCTGGAGAGTCTTAGCAAAGAGGTCACAGGGATAATCAGAGCAATTCTCAGAGACACTGAGAACAAGCTCCACAATTCCCTCCTGGCACTTTCCCTGTAGGAGATACCGCAAGACGTTTCTGTAGATTGGGCACAGCGCTCTGCAGGGTGTTAGCAGAGACTTTCCCGGGACAGTGAAACCCGATGTCAGAGACACTGAGAAGAAGCCCCAATGTTCCCTCCAGGCACTTTCAGTGTGGGTGCCTTCTCCACGTGGTTCCTGGTTTCCCTGCAGCGCTGAAGAGAATGTTAGCAAAGAGGTAACCGGGACAGTGAAAACAGTACTCAAAGACAGGGAGAGCAAGCTCTCTCTTGGCACTTTGGATGTGGGACATACAGCGAGATGTTTGCTGCTTTTGCGTTTGGCTGTTGGGAGATTTACAGCACAAAGATATCTAGTTGATTTGAAGCAGTTCCGAGAAAGTCTAAACATAATCGCCACTTCTCCCTCCTGGCACTTTCCATGTGGGAGATATAGCAGGATGTATATTGGTTTTGAGGACAACTCAATGGACAGTGTAGGGAGAAAAGTTCCTGGCTCCTTGAATGCCGTTCCTGGAGACACTGCGATCAATGAGGGAGATATGTCAAGATGTGTGTTTGTTTTGAGGACGGCTCTCTGGAGAGTCTTAGCAAAGAGGTCACAGGGATAATCAGAGCAATTCTCAGAGACACTGAGAACAAGCTCGACAATTCCCTCCTGGCACTTTCCCTGTAGGAGATACCGCAAGACGTTTCTGTAGATTGGGCACAGCGCTCTGCAGGGTGTTAGCAGAGACTTTCCCGGGACAGTGAAACCCGATGTCAGAGACACTGAGAAGAAGCCCCAATGTTCCCTCCAGGCACTTTCAGTGTGGGTGCCTTCTCCACGTGGTTCCTGGTTTCCCTGCAGCGCTGAAGAGAATGTTAGCAAAGAGGTAACCGGGACAGTGAAAACAGTACTCAAAGACAGGGAGAGCAAGCTCTCTCTTGGCACTTTGGATGTGGGACATACAGCGAGATGTTTGCTGCTTTTGCGTTTGGCTGTTGGGAGATTTACAGCACAAAGATATCTAGTTGATTTGAAGCAGTTCCGAGAAAGTCTAAACATAATCGCCACTTCTCCCTCCTGGCACTTTCCATGTGGGAGCTATAGCAGGATGTATATTGGTTTTGAGGACAACTCAATGGACAGTGTAGGGAGAAAAGTTCCTGGCTCCTTGAATGCCGTTCCTGGAGACACTGCGATCAATGAGGGAGATATGTCAAGATGTGTGTTTGTTTTGGGGACGGCTCTCTGGAGAGTCTTAGCAAAGAGGTCACAGGGATAATCAGAGCAATTCTCAGAGACACTGAGAACAAGCTCGACAATTCCCTCCTGGCACTTTCCCTGTAGGAGATACCGCAAGACGTTTCTGTAGATTGGGCACAGCGCTCTGCAGGGTGTTAGCAGAGACTTTCCCGGGACAGTGAAACCCGATGTCAGAGACACTGAGAAGAAGCCCCAATGTTCCCTCCAGGCACTTTCAGTGTGGGTGCCTTCTCCACGTGGTTCCTGGTTTCCCTGCAGCGCTGAAGAGAATGTTAGCAAAGAGGTAACCGGGACAGTGAAAACAGTACTCAAAGACAGGGAGAGCAAGCTCTCTCTTGGCACTTTGGATGTGGGACATACAGCGAGATGTTTGCTGCTTTTGCGTTTGGCTGTTGGGAGATTTACAGCACAAAGATATCTAGTTGATTTGAAGCAGTTCCGAGAAAGTCTAAACATAATCGCCACTTCTCCCTCCTGGCACTTTCCATGTGGGAGCTATAGCAGGATGTATATTGGTTTTGAGGACAACTCAATGGACAGTGTAGGGAGAAAAGTTCCTGGCTCCTTGAATGCCGTTCCTGGAGACACTGCGATCAATGTGGGAGTTATGTCAAGATGTAGGTTTGTTTTGAGGACGGCTCTCTGGAGAGTCTTAGCAAAGAGGTCACAGGGATAATCAGAGCAATTCTCAGAGACACTGAGAACAAGCTCGACAATTCCCTCCTGGCACTTTCCCTGTAGGAGATACCGCAAGACGTTTCTGTAGATTGGGCACAGCGCTCTGCAGGGTGTTAGCAGAGACTTTCCCGGGACAGTGAAACCCGATGTCAGAGACACTGAGAAGAAGCCCCAATGTTCCCTCCAGGCACTTTCAGTGTGGGTGCCTTCTCCACGTGGTTCCTGGTTTCCCTGCAGCGCTGAAGAGAATGTTAGCAAAGAGGTAACCGGGACAGTGAAAACAGTACTCAAAGACAGGGAGAGCAAGCTCTCTCTTGGCACTTTGGATGTGGGACATACAGCGAGATGTTTGCTGCTTTTGCGTTTGGCTGTTGGGAGATTTACAGCACAAAGATATCTAGTTGATTTGAAGCAGTTCCGAGAAAGTCTAAACATAATCGCCACTTCTCCCTCCTGGCACTTTCCATGTGGGAGCTATAGCAGGATGTATATTGGTTTTGAGGACAACTCAATGGACAGTGTAGGGAGAAAAGTTCCTGGCTCCTTGAATGCCGTTCCTGGAGACACTGCGATCAATGAGGGAGATATGTCAAGATGTGTGTTTGTTTTGAGGACGGCTCTCTGGAGAGTCTTAGCAAAGAGGTCACAGGGATAATCATAGCAATTCTCAGAGACACTGAGAACAAGCTCGACAATTCCCTCCTGGCACTTTCCCTGTAGGAGATACTGCAAGACGTTTCTGTAGATTGGGCACAGCGCTCTGCAGGGTGTTAGCAGAGACTTTCCCGGGACAGTGAAACCCGATGTCAGAGACACTGAGAAGAAGCCCCAATGTTCCCTCCAGGCACTTTCAGTGTGGGTGCCTTCTCCACGTGGTTCCTGGTTTCCCTGCAGCGCTGAAGAGAATGTTAGCATTGAGATAACCGGGACAGTGAAAACAGTACTCAAAGACAGGGAGAGCAAGCTCTCTCTTGGCACTTTGGATGTGGGACATACAGCGAGATGTTTGCTGCTTTTGCGTTTGGCTGTTGGGAGATTTACAGCACAAAGATATCTAGTTGATTTGAAGCAGTTCCGAGAAAGTCTAAACATAATCGCCACTTCTCCCTCCTGGCACTTTCCATGTGGGAGATATAGCAGGATGTATATTGGTTTTGAGGACAACTCAATGGACAGTGTAGGGAGAAAAGTTCCTGGCTCCTTGAATGCCGTTCCTGGAGACACTGCGATCAATGAGGGAGATATGTCAAGATGTGTGTTTGTTTTGGGGACGGCTCTCTGGAGAGTCTTAGCAAAGAGGTCACAGGGATAATCAGAGCAATTCTCAGAGACACTGAGAACAAGCTCGACAATTCCCTCCTGGCACTTTCCCTGTAGGAGATACCGCAAGACGTTTCTGTAGATTGGGCACAGCGCTCTGCAGGGTGTTAGCAGAGACTTTCCCGGGACAGTGAAACCCGATGTCAGAGACACTGAGAAGAAGCCCCAATGTTCCCTCCAGGCACTTTCAGTGTGGGTGCCTTCTCCACGTGGTTCCTGGTTTCCCTGCAGCGCTGAAGAGAATGTTAGCAAAGAGGTAACCGGGACAGTGAAAACAGTACTCAAAGACAGGGAGAGCAAGCTCTCTCTTGGCACTTTGGATGTGGGACATACAGCGAGATGTTTGCTGCTTTTGCGTTTGGCTGTTGGGAGATTTACAGCACAAAGATATCTAGTTGATTTGAAGCAGTTCCGAGAAAGTCTAAACATAATCACCACTTCTCCCTCCTGGCACTTTCCATGTGGGAGCTATAGCAGGATGTATATTGGTTTTGAGGACAACTCAATGGACAGTGTAGGGAGAAAAGTTCCTGGCTCCTTGAATGCCGTTCCTGGAGACACTGCGATCAATGTGGGAGTTATGTCAAGATGTAGGTTTGTTTTGAGGACGGCTCTCTGGAGAGTCTTAGCAAAGAGGTCACAGGGATAATCAGAGCAATTCTCAGAGACACTGAGAACAAGCTCGACAATTCCCTCCTGGCACTTTCCCTGTAGGAGATACCGCAAGACGTTTCTGTAGATTGGGCACAGCGCTCTGCAGGGTGTTAGCAGAGACTTTCCCGGGACAGTGAAACCCGATGTCAGAGACACTGAGAAGAAGCCCCAATGTTCCCTCCAGGCACTTTCAGTGTGGGTGCCTTCTCCACGTGGTTCCTGGTTTCCCTGCAGCGCTGAAGAGAATGTTAGCAAAGAGGTAACCGGGACAGTGAAAACAGTACTCAAAGACAGGGAGAGCAAGCTCTCTCTTGGCACTTTGGATGTGGGACATACAGCGAGATGTTTGCTGCTTTTGCGTTTGGCTGTTGGGAGATTTACAGCACAAAGATATCTAGTTGATTTGAAGCAGTTCCGAGAAAGTCTAAACATAATCGCCACTTCTCCCTCCTGGCACTTTCCATGTGGGAGCTATAGCAGGATGTATATTGGTTTTGAGGACAACTCAATGGACAGTGTAGGGAGAAAAGTTCCTGGCTCCTTGAATGCCGTTCCTGGAGACACTGCGATCAATGAGGGAGATATGTCAAGATGTGTGTTTGTTTTGAGGACGGCTCTCTGGAGAGTCTTAGCAAAGAGGTCACAGGGATAATCAGAGCAATTCTCAGAGACACTGAGAACAAGCTCGACAATTCCCTCCTGGCACTTTCCCTGTAGGAGATACCGCAAGACGTTTCTGTAGATTGGGCACAGCGCTCTGCAGGGTGTTAGCAGAGACTTTCCCGGGACAGTGAAACCCGATGTCAGAGACACTGAGAAGAAGCCCCAATGTTCCCTCCAGGCACTTTCAGTGTGGGTGCCTTCTCCACGTGGTTCCTGGTTTCCCTGCAGCGCTGAAGAGAATGTTAGCAAAGAGGTAACCGGGACAGTGAAAACAGTACTCAAAGACAGGGAGAGCAAGCTCTCTCTTGGCACTTTGGATGTGGGACATACAGCGAGATGTTTGCTGCTTTTGCGTTTGGCTGTTGGGAGATTTACAGCACAAAGATATCTAGTTGATTTGAAGCAGTTCCGAGAAAGTCTAAACATAATCGCCACTTCTCCCTCCTGGCACTTTCCATGTGGGAGCTATAGCAGGATGTATATTGGTTTTGAGGACAACTCAATGGACAGTGTAGGGAGAAAAGTTCCTGGCTCCTTGAATGCCGTTCCTGGAGACACTGCGATCAATGAGGGAGATATGTCAAGATGTGTGTTTGTTTTGAGGACGGCTCTCTGGAGAGTCTTAGCAAAGAGGTCACAGGGATAATCAGAGCAATTCTCAGAGACACTGAGAACAAGCTCCACAATTCCCTCCTGGCACTTTCCCTGTAGGAGATACCGCAAGACGTTTCTGTAGATTGGGCACAGCGCTCTGCAGGGTGTTAGCAGAGACTTTCCCGGGACAGTGAAACCCGATGTCAGAGACACTGAGAAGAAGCCCCAATGTTCCCTCCAGGCACTTTCAGTGTGGGTGCCTTCTCCACGTGGTTCCTGGTTTCCCTGCAGCGCTGAAGAGAATGTTAGCAAAGAGGTAACCGGGACAGTGAAAACAGTACTCAAAGACAGGGAGAGCAAGCTCTCTCTTGGCACTTTGGATGTGGGACATACAGCGAGATGTTTGCTGCTTTTGCGTTTGGCTGTTGGGAGATTTACAGCACAAAGATATCTAGTTGATTTGAAGCAGTTCCGAGAAAGTCTAAACATAATCGCCACTTCTCCCTCCTGGCACTTTCCATGTGGGAGCTATAGCAGGATGTATATTGGTTTTGAGGACAACTCAATGGACAGTGTAGGGAGAAAAGTTCCTGGCTCCTTGAATGCCGTTCCTGGAGACACTGCGATCAATGAGGGAGATATGTCAAGATGTGTGTTTGTTTTGAGGACGGCTCTCTGGAGAGTCTTAGCAAAGAGGTCACAGGGATAATCAGAGCAATTCTCAGAGACACTGAGAACAAGCTCGACAATTCCCTCCTGGCACTTTCCCTGTAGGAGATACCGCAAGACGTTTCTGTAGATTGGGCACAGCGCTCTGCAGGGTGTTAGCAGAGACTTTCCCGGGACAGTGAAACCCGATGTCAGAGACACTGAGAAGAAGCCCCAATGTTCCCTCCAGGCACTTTCAGTGTGGGTGCCTTCTCCACGTGGTTCCTGGTTTCCCTGCAGCGCTGAAGAGAATGTTAGCAAAGAGGTAACCGGGACAGTGAAAACAGTACTCAAAGACAGGGAGAGCAAGCTCTCTCTTGGCACTTTGGATGTGGGACATACAGCGAGATGTTTGCTGCTTTTGCGTTTGGCTGTTGGGAGATTTACAGCACAAAGATGTCTAGTTGATTTGAAGCAGTTCCGAGAAAGTCTAAACATAATCGCCACTTCTCCCTCCTGGCACTTTCCATGTGGGAGATATAGCAGGATGTATATTGGTTTTGAGGACAACTCAATGGACAGTGTAGGGAGAAAAGTTCCTGGCTCCTTGAATGCCGTTCCTGGAGACACTGCGATCAATGAGGGAGATATGTCAAGATGTGTGTTTGTTTTGAGGACGGCTCTCTGGAGAGTCTTAGCAAAGAGGTCACAGGGATAATCAGAGCAATTCTCAGAGACACTGAGAACAAGCTCGACAATTCCCTCCTGGCACTTTCCCTGTAGGAGATACCGCAAGACGTTTCTGTAGATTGGGCACAGCGCTCTGCAGGGTGTTAGCAGAGACTTTCCCGGGACAGTGAAACCCGATGTCAGAGACACTGAGAAGAAGCCCCAATGTTCCCTCCAGGCACTTTCAGTGTGGGTGCCTTCTCCACGTGGTTCCTGGTTTCCCTGCAGCGCTGAAGAGAATGTTAGCAAAGAGGTAACCGGGACAGTGAAAACAGTACTCAAAGACAGGGAGAGCAAGCTCTCTCTTGGCACTTTGGATGTGGGACATACAGCGAGATGTTTGCTGCTTTTGCGTTTGGCTGTTGGGAGATTTACAGCACAAAGATATCTAGTTGATTTGAAGCAGTTCCGAGAAAGTCTAAACATAATCGCCACTTCTCCCTCCTGGCACTTTCCATGTGGGAGCTATAGCAGGATGTATATTGGTTTTGAGGACAACTCAATGGACAGTGTAGGGAGAAAAGTTCCTGGCTCCTTGAATGCCGTTCCTGGAGACACTGCGATCAATGAGGGAGATATGTCAAGATGTGTGTTTGTTTTGAGGACGGCTCTCTGGAGAGTCTTAGCAAAGAGGTCACAGGGATAATCAGAGCAATTCTCAGAGACACTGAGAACAAGCTCGACAATTCCCTCCTGGCACTTTCCCTGTAGGAGATACCGCAAGACGTTTCTGTAGATTGGGCACAGCGCTCTGCAGGGTGTTAGCAGAGACTTTCCCGGGACAGTGAAACCCGATGTCAGAGACACTGAGAAGAAGCCCCAATGTTCCCTCCAGGCACTTTCAGTGTGGGTGCCTTCTCCACGTGGTTCCTGGTTTCCCTGCAGCGCTGAAGAGAATGTTAGCAAAGAGGTAACCGGGACAGTGAAAACAGTACTCAAAGACAGGGAGAGCAAGCTCTCTCTTGGCACTTTGGATGTGGGACATACAGCGAGATGTTTGCTGCTTTTGCGTTTGGCTGTTGGGAGATTTACAGCACAAAGATATCTAGTTGATTTGAAGCAGTTCCGAGAAAGTCTAAACATAATCGCCACTTCTCCCTCCTGGCACTTTCCATGTGGGAGATATAGCAGGATGTATATTGGTTTTGAGGACAACTCAATGGACAGTGTAGGGAGAAAAGTTCCTGGCTCCTTGAATGCCGTTCCTGGAGACACTGCGATCAATGAGGGAGATATGTCAAGATGTGTGTTTGTTTTGAGGACGGCTCTCTGGAGAGTCTTAGCAAAGAGGTCACAGGGATAATCAGAGCAATTCTCAGAGACACTGAGAACAAGCTCGACAATTCCCTCCTGGCACTTTCCCTGTAGGAGATACCGCAAGACGTTTCTGTAGATTGGGCACAGCGCTCTGCAGGGTGTTAGCAGAGACTTTCCCGGGACAGTGAAACCCGATGTCAGAGACACTGAGAAGAAGCCCCAATGTTCCCTCCAGGCACTTTCAGTGTGGGTGCCTTCTCCACGTGGTTCCTGGTTTCCCTGCAGCGCTGAAGAGAATGTTAGCAAAGAGGTAACCGGGACAGTGAAAACAGTACTCAAAGACAGGGAGAGCAAGCTCTCTCTTGGCACTTTGGATGTGGGACATACAGCGAGATGTTTGCTGCTTTTGCGTTTGGCTGTTGGGAGATTTACAGCACAAAGATATCTAGTTGATTTGAAGCAGTTCCGAGAAAGTCTAAACATAATCGCCACTTCTCCCTCCTGGCACTTTCCATGTGGGAGATATAGCAGGATGTATATTGGTTTTGAGGACAACTCAATGGACAGTGTAGGGAGAAAAGTTCCTGGCTCCTTGAATGCCGTTCCTGGAGACACTGCGATCAATGAGGGAGATATGTCAAGATGTGTGTTTGTTTTGAGGACGGCTCTCTGGAGAGTCTTAGCAAAGAGGTCACAGGGATAATCAGAGCAATTCTCAGAGACACTGAGAACAAGCTCGACAATTCCCTCCTGGCACTTTCCCTGTAGGAGATACCGCAAGACGTTTCTGTAGATTGGGCACAGCGCTCTGCAGGGTGTTAGCAGAGACTTTCCCGGGACAGTGAAACCCTATGTCAGAGACACTGAGAAGAAGCCCCAATGTTCCCTCCAGGCACTTTCAGTGTGGGTGCCTTCTCCACGTGGTTCCTGGTTTCCCTGCAGCGCTGAAGAGAATGTTAGCAAAGAGGTAACCGGGACAGTGAAAACAGTACTCAAAGACAGGGAGAGCAAGCTCTCTCTTGGCACTTTGGATGTGGGACATACAGCGAGATGTTTGCTGCTTTTGCGTTTGGCTGTTGGGAGATTTACAGCACAAAGATATCTAGTTGATTTGAAGCAGTTCCGAGAAAGTCTAAACATAATCGCCACTTCTCCCTCCTGGCACTTTCCATGTCGGAGATATAGCAGGATGTATATTGGTTTTGAGGACAACTCAATGGACAGTGTAGGGAGAAAAGTTCCTGGCTCCTTGAATGCCGTTCCTGGAGACACTGCGATCAATGAGGGAGATATGTCAAGATGTGTGTTTGTTTTGAGGACGGCTCTCTGGAGAGTCTTAGCAAAGAGGTCACAGGGATAATCAGAGCAATTCTCAGAGACACTGAGAACAAGCTCCACAATTCCCTCCTGGCACTTTCCCTGTAGGAGATACCGCAAGACGTTTCTGTAGATTGGGCACAGCGCTCTGCAGGGTGTTAGCAGAGACTTTCCCGGGACAGTGAAACCCGATGTCAGAGACACTGAGAAGAAGCCCCAATGTTCCCTCCAGGCACTTTCAGTGTGGGTGCCTTCTCCACGTGGTTCCTGGTTTCCCTGCAGCGCTGAAGAGAATGTTAGCAAAGAGGTAACCGGGACAGTGAAAACAGTACTCAAAGACAGGGAGAGCAAGCTCTCTCTTGGCACTTTGGATGTGGGACATACAGCGAGATGTTTGCTGCTTTTGCGTTTGGCTGTTGGGAGATTTACAGCACAAAGATATCTAGTTGATTTGAAGCAGTTCCGAGAAAGTCTAAACATAATCGCCACTTCTCCCTCCTGGCACTTTCCATGTGGGAGCTATAGCAGGATGTATATTGGTTTTGAGGACAACTCAATGGACAGTGTAGGGAGAAAAGTTCCTGGCTCCTTGAATGCCGTTCCTGGAGACACTGCGATCAATGAGGGAGATATGTCAAGATGTGTGTTTGTTTTGGGGACGGCTCTCTGGAGAGTCTTAGCAAAGAGGTCACAGGGATAATCAGAGCAATTCTCAGAGACACTGAGAACAAGCTCGACAATTCCCTCCTGGCACTTTCCCTGTAGGAGATACCGCAAGACGTTTCTGTAGATTGGGCACAGCGCTCTGCAGGGTGTTAGCAGAGACTTTCCCGGGACAGTGAAACCCGATGTCAGAGACACTGAGAAGAAGCCCCAATGTTCCCTCCAGGCACTTTCAGTGTGGGTGCCTTCTCCACGTGGTTCCTGGTTTCCCTGCAGCGCTGAAGAGAATTTTAGCAAAGAGGTAACCGGGACAGTGAAAACAGTACTCAAAGACAGGGAGAGCAAGCTCTCTCTTGGCACTTTGGATGTGGGACATACAGCGAGATGTTTGCTGCTTTTGCGTTTGGCTGTTGGGAGATTTACAGCACAAAGATATCTAGTTGATTTGAAGCAGTTCCGAGAAAGTCTAAACATAATCGCCACTTCTCCCTCCTGGCACTTTCCATGTGGGAGCTATAGCAGGATGTATATTGGTTTTGAGGACAACTCAATGGACAGTGTAGGGAGAAAAGTTCCTGGCTCCTTGAATGCCGTTCCTGGAGACACTGCGATCAATGAGGGAGATATGTCAAGATGTGTGTTTGTTTTGAGGACGGCTCTCTGGAGAGTCTTAGCAAAGAGGTCACAGGGATAATCAGAGCAATTCTCAGAGACACTGAGAACAAGCTCGACAATTCCCTCCTGGCACTTTCCCTGTAGGAGATACCGCAAGACGTTTCTGTAGATTGGGCACAGCGCTCTGCAGGGTGTTAGCAGAGACTTTCCCGGGACAGTGAAACCCGATGTCAGAGACACTGAGAAGAAGCCCCAATGTTCCCTCCAGGCACTTTCAGTGTGGGTGCCTTCTCCACGTGGTTCCTGGTTTCCCTGCAGCGCTGAAGAGAATGTTAGCAAAGAGGTAACCGGGACAGTGAAAACAGTACTCAAAGACAGGGAGAGCAAGCTCTCTCTTGGCACTTTGGATGTGGGACATACAGCGAGATGTTTGCTGCTTTTGCGTTTGGCTGTTGGGAGATTTACAGCACAAAGATATCTAGTTGATTTGAAGCAGTTCCGAGAAAGTCTAAACATAATCGCCACTTCTCCCTCCTGGCACTTTCCATGTGGGAGCTATAGCAGGATGTATATTGGTTTTGAGGACAACTCAATGGACAGTGTAGGGAGAAAAGTTCCTGGCTCCTTGAATGCCGTTCCTGGAGACACTGCGATCAATGAGGGAGATATGTCAAGATGTGTGTTTGTTTTGAGGACGGCTCTCTGGAGAGTCTTAGCAAAGAGGTCACAGGGATAATCAGAGCAATTCTCAGAGACACTGAGAACAAGCTCGACAATTCCCTCCTGGCACTTTCCCTGTAGGAGATACCGCAAGACGTTTCTGTAGATTGGGCACAGCGCTCTGCAGGGTGTTAGCAGAGACTTTCCCGGGACAGTGAAACCCTATGTCAGAGACACTGAGAAGAAGCCCCAATGTTCCCTCCAGGCACTTTCAGTGTGGGTGCCTTCTCCACGTGGTTCCTGGTTTCCCTGCAGCGCTGAAGAGAATGTTAGCAAAGAGGTAACCGGGACAGTGAAAACAGTACTCAAAGACAGGGAGAGCAAGCTCTCTCTTGGCACTTTGGATGTGGGACATACAGCGAGATGTTTGCTGCTTTTGCGTTTGGCTGTTGGGAGATTTACAGCACAAAGATATCTAGTTGATTTGAAGCAGTTCCGAGAAAGTCTAAACATAATCGCCACTTCTCCCTCCTGGCACTTTCCATGTCGGAGATATAGCAGGATGTATATTGGTTTTGAGGACAACTCAATGGACAGTGTAGGGAGAAAAGTTCCTGGCTCCTTGAATGCCGTTCCTGGAGACACTGCGATCAATGAGGGAGATATGTCAAGATGTGTGTTTGTTTTGAGGACGGCTCTCTGGAGAGTCTTAGCAAAGAGGTCACAGGGATAATCAGAGCAAATCTCAGAGACACTGAGAACAAGCTCCACAATTCCCTCCTGGCACTTTCCCTGTAGGAGATACCGCAAGACGTTTCTGTAGATTGGGCACAGCGCTCTGCAGGGTGTTAGCAGAGACTTTCCCGGGACAGTGAAACCCGATGTCAGAGACACTGAGAAGAAGCCCCAATGTTCCCTCCAGGCACTTTCAGTGTGGGTGCCTTCTCCACGTGGTTCCTGGTTTCCCTGCAGCGCTGAAGAGAATGTTAGCAAAGAGGTAACCGGGACAGTGAAAACAGTACTCAAAGACAGGGAGAGCAAGCTCTCTCTTGGCACTTTGGATGTGGGACATACAGCGAGATGTTTGCTGCTTTTGCGTTTGGCTGTTGGGAGATTTACAGCACAAAGATATCTAGTTGATTTGAAGCAGTTCCGAGAAAGTCTAAACATAATCGCCACTTCTCCCTCCTGGCACTTTCCATGTGGGAGCTATAGCAGGATGTATATTGGTTTTGAGGACAACTCAATGGACAGTGTAGGGAGAAAAGTTCCTGGCTCCTTGAATGCCGTTCCTGGAGACACTGCGATCAATGAGGGAGATATGTCAAGATGTGTGTTTGTTTTGGGGACGGCTCTCTGGAGAGTCTTAGCAAAGAGGTCACAGGGATAATCAGAGCAATTCTCAGAGACACTGAGAACAAGCTCGACAATTCCCTCCTGGCACTTTCCCTGTAGGAGATACCGCAAGACGTTTCTGTAGATTGGGCACAGCGCTCTGCAGGGTGTTAGCAGAGACTTTCCCGGGACAGTGAAACCCGATGTCAGAGACACTGAGAAGAAGCCCCAATGTTCCCTCCAGGCACTTTCAGTGTGGGTGCCTTCTCCACGTGGTTCCTGGTTTCCCTGCAGCGCTGAAGAGAATTTTAGCAAAGAGGTAACCGGGACAGTGAAAACAGTACTCAAAGACAGGGAGAGCAAGCTCTCTCTTGGCACTTTGGATGTGGGACATACAGCGAGATGTTTGCTGCTTTTGCGTTTGGCTGTTGGGAGATTTACAGCACAAAGATATCTAGTTGATTTGAAGCAGTTCCGAGAAAGTCTAAACATAATCGCCACTTCTCCCTCCTGGCACTTTCCATGTGGGAGCTATAGCAGGATGTATATTGGTTTTGAGGACAACTCAATGGACAGTGTAGGGAGAAAAGTTCCTGGCTCCTTGAATGCCGTTCCTGGAGACACTGCGATCAATGAGGGAGATATGTCAAGATGTGTGTTTGTTTTGAGGACGGCTCTCTGGAGAGTCTTAGCAAAGAGGTCACAGGGATAATCAGAGCAATTCTCAGAGACACTGAGAACAAGCTCGACAATTCCCTCCTGGCACTTTCCCTGTAGGAGATACCGCAAGACGTTTCTGTAGATTGGGCACAGCGCTCTGCAGGGTGTTAGCAGAGACTTTCCCGGGACAGTGAAACCCGATGTCAGAGACACTGAGAAGAAGCCCCAATGTTCCCTCCAGGCACTTTCAGTGTGGGTGCCTTCTCCACGTGGTTCCTGGTTTCCCTGCAGCGCTGAAGAGAATGTTAGCAAAGAGGTAACCGGGACAGTGAAAACAGTACTCAAAGACAGGGAGAGCAAGCTCTCTCTTGGCACTTTGGATGTGGGACATACAGGGAGATGTTTGCTGCTTTTGCGTTTGGCTGTTGGGAGATTTACAGCACAAAGATATCTAGTTGATTTGAAGCAGTTCCGAGAAAGTCTAAACATAATCGCCACTTCTCCCTCCTGGCACTTTCCATGTGGGAGCTATAGCAGGATGTATATTGGTTTTGAGGACAACTCAATGGACAGTGTAGGGAGAAAAGTTCCTGGCTCCTTGAATGCCGTTCCTGGAGACACTGCGATCAATGAGGGAGATATGTCAAGATGTGTGTTTGTTTTGAGGACGGCTCTCTGGAGAGTCTTAGCAAAGAGGTCACAGGGATAATCAGAGCAATTCTCAGAGACACTGAGAACAAGCTCGACAATTCCCTCCTGGCACTTTCCCTGTAGGAGATACCGCAAGACGTTTCTGTAGATTGGGCACAGCGCTCTGCAGGGTGTTAGCAGAGACTTTCCCGGGACAGTGAAACCCGATGTCAGAGACACTGAGAAGAAGCCCCAATGTTCCCTCCAGGCACTTTCAGTGTGGGTGCCTTCTCCACGTGGTTCCTGGTTTCCCTGCAGCGCTGAAGAGAATGTTAGCAAAGAGGTAACCGGGACAGTGAAAACAGTACTCAAAGACAGGGAGAGCAAGCTCTCTCTTGGCACTTTGGATGTGGGACATACAGCGAGATGTTTGCTGCTTTTGCGTTTGGCTGTTGGGAGATTTACAGCACAAAGATATCTAGTTGATTTGAAGCAGTTCCGAGAAAGTCTAAACATAATCGCCACTTCTCCCTCCTGGCACTTTCCATGTGGGAGATATAGCAGGATGTATATTGGTTTTGAGGACAACTCAATGGACAGTGTAGGGAGAAAAGTTCCTGGCTCCTTGAATGCCGTTCCTGGAGACACTGCGATCAATGAGGGAGATATGTCAAGATGTGTGTTTGTTTTGAGGACGGCTCTCTGGAGAGTCTTAGCAAAGAGGTCACAGGGATAATCAGAGCAATTCTCAGAGACACTGAGAACAAGCTCGACAATTCCCTCCTGGCACTTTCCCTGTAGGAGATACCGCAAGACGTTTCTGTAGATTGGGCACAGCGCTCTGCAGGGTGTTAGCAGAGACTTTCCCGGGACAGTGAATCCCGATGTCAGAGACACTGAGAAGAAGCCCCAATGTTCCCTCCAGGCACTTTCAGTGTGGGTGCCTTCTCCACGTGGTTCCTGGTTTCCCTGCAGCGCTGAAGAGAATGTTAGCAAAGAGGTAACCGGGACAGTGAAAACAGTACTCAAAGACAGGGAGAGCAAGCTCTCTCTTGGCACTTTGGATGTGGGACATACAGCGAGATGTTTGCTGCTTTTGCGTTTGGCTGTTGGGAGATTTACAGCACAAAGATATCTAGTTGATTTGAAGCAGTTCCGAGAAAGTCTAAACATAATCGCCACTTCTCCCTCCTGGCACTTTCCATGTGGGAGATATAGCAGGATGTATATTGGTTTTGAGGACAACTCAATGGACAGTGTAGGGAGAAAAGTTCCTGGCTCCTTGAATGCCGTTCCTGGAGACACTGCGATCAATGAGGGAGATATGTCAAGATGTGTGTTTGTTTTGAGGACGGCTCTCTGGAGAGTCTTAGCAAAGAGGTCACAGGGATAATCAGAGCAATTCTCAGAGACACTGAGAACAAGCTCGACAATTCCCTCCTGGCACTTTCCCTGTAGGAGATACCGCAAGACGTTTCTGTAGATTGGGCACAGCGCTCTGCAGGGTGTTAGCAGAGACTTTCCCGGGACAGTGAAACCCTATGTCAGAGACACTGAGAAGAAGCCCCAATGTTCCCTCCAGGCACTTTCAGTGTGGGTGCCTTCTCCACGTGGTTCCTGGTTTCCCTGCAGCGCTGAAGAGAATGTTAGCAAAGAGGTAACCGGGACAGTGAAAACAGTACTCAAAGACAGGGAGAGCAAGCTCTCTCTTGGCACTTTGGATGTGGGACATACAGCGAGATGTTTGCTGCTTTTGCGTTTGGCTGTTGGGAGATTTACAGCACAAAGATATCTAGTTGATTTGAAGCAGTTCCGAGAAAGTCTAAACATAATCGCCACTTCTCCCTCCTGGCACTTTCCATGTCGGAGATATAGCAGGATGTATATTGGTTTTGAGGACAACTCAATGGACAGTGTAGGGAGAAAAGTTCCTGGCTCCTTGAATGCCGTTCCTGGAGACACTGCGATCAATGAGGGAGATATGTCAAGATGTGTGTTTGTTTTGAGGACGGCTCTCTGGAGAGTCTTAGCAAAGAGGTCACAGGGATAATCAGAGCAAATCTCAGAGACACTGAGAACAAGCTCCACAATTCCCTCCTGGCACTTTCCCTGTAGGAGATACCGCAAGACGTTTCTGTAGATTGGGCACAGCGCTCTGCAGGGTGTTAGCAGAGACTTTCCCGGGACAGTGAAACCCGATGTCAGAGACACTGAGAAGAAGCCCCAATGTTCCCTCCAGGCACTTTCAGTGTGGGTGCCTTCTCCACGTGGTTCCTGGTTTCCCTGCAGCGCTGAAGAGAATGTTAGCAAAGAGGTAACCGGGACAGTGAAAACAGTACTCAAAGACAGGGAGAGCAAGCTCTCTCTTGGCACTTTGGATGTGGGACATACAGCGAGATGTTTGCTGCTTTTGCGTTTGGCTGTTGGGAGATTTACAGCACAAAGATATCTAGTTGATTTGAAGCAGTTCCGAGAAAGTCTAAACATAATCGCCACTTCTCCCTCCTGGCACTTTCCATGTGGGAGCTATAGCAGGATGTATATTGGTTTTGAGGACAACTCAATGGACAGTGTAGGGAGAAAAGTTCCTGGCTCCTTGAATGCCGTTCCTGGAGACACTGCGATCAATGAGGGAGATATGTCAAGATGTGTGTTTGTTTTGGGGACGGCTCTCTGGAGAGTCTTAGCAAAGAGGTCACAGGGATAATCAGAGCAATTCTCAGAGACACTGAGAACAAGCTCGACAATTCCCTCCTGGCACTTTCCCTGTAGGAGATACCGCAAGACGTTTCTGTAGATTGGGCACAGCGCTCTGCAGGGTGTTAGCAGAGACTTTCCCGGGACAGTGAAACCCGATGTCAGAGACACTGAGAAGAAGCCCCAATGTTCCCTCCAGGCACTTTCAGTGTGGGTGCCTTCTCCACGTGGTTCCTGGTTTCCCTGCAGCGCTGAAGAGAATGTTAGCAAAGAGGTAACCGGGACAGTGAAAACAGTACTCAAAGACAGGGAGAGCAAGCTCTCTCTTGGCACTTTGGATGTGGGACATACAGCGAGATGTTTGCTGCTTTTGCGTTTGGCTGTTGGGAGATTTACAGCACAAAGATATCTAGTTGATTTGAAGCAGTTCCGAGAAAGTCTAAACATAATCGCCACTTCTCCCTCCTGGCACTTTCCATGTGGGAGCTATAGCAGGATGTATATTGGTTTTGAGGACAACTCAATGGACAGTGTAGGGAGAAAAGTTCCTGGCTCCTTGAATGCCGTTCCTGGAGACACTGCGATCAATGAGGGAGATATGTCAAGATGTGTGTTTGTTTTGAGGACGGCTCTCT
Source organism: Chroicocephalus ridibundus (assembly GCF_963924245.1). NCBI lineage: Eukaryota > Metazoa > Chordata > Aves > Charadriiformes > Laridae > Chroicocephalus > Chroicocephalus ridibundus. The sequence continues at coordinate 105,617 of NW_026961290.1, forward strand.
GGAGAGTCTTAGCAAAGAGGTCACAGGGATAATCAGAGCAATTCTCAGAGACACTGAGAACAAGCTCGACAATTCCCTCCTGGCACTTTCCCTGTAGGAGATACCGCAAGACGTTTCTGTAGATTGGGCACAGCGCTCTGCAGGGTGTTAGCAGAGACTTTCCCGGGACAGTGAAACCCGATGTCAGAGACACTGAGAAGAAGCCCCAATGTTCCCTCCAGGCACTTTCAGTGTGGGTGCCTTCTCCACGTGGTTCCTGGTTTCCCTGCAGCGCTGAAGAGAATGTTAGCAAAGAGGTAACCGGGACAGTGAAAACAGTACTCAAAGACAGGGAGAGCAAGCTCTCTCTTGGCACTTTGGATGTGGGACATACAGGGAGATGTTTGCTGCTTTTGCGTTTGGCTGTTGGGAGATTTACAGCACAAAGATATCTAGTTGATTTGAAGCAGTTCCGAGAAAGTCTAAACATAATCGCCACTTCTCCCTCCTGGCACTTTCCATGTGGGAGCTATAGCAGGATGTATATTGGTTTTGAGGACAACTCAATGGACAGTGTAGGGAGAAAAGTTCCTGGCTCCTTGAATGCCGTTCCTGGAGACACTGCGATCAATGAGGGAGATATGTCAAGATGTGTGTTTGTTTTGAGGACGGCTCTCTGGAGAGTCTTAGCAAAGAGGTCACAGGGATAATCAGAGCAATTCTCAGAGACACTGAGAACAAGCTCGACAATTCCCTCCTGGCACTTTCCCTGTAGGAGATACCGCAAGACGTTTCTGTAGATTGGGCACAGCGCTCTGCAGGGTGTTAGCAGAGACTTTCCCGGGACAGTGAAACCCGATGTCAGAGACACTGAGAAGAAGCCCCAATGTTCCCTCCAGGCACTTTCAGTGTGGGTGCCTTCTCCACGTGGTTCCTGGTTTCCCTGCAGCGCTGAAGAGAATGTTAGCAAAGAGGTAACCGGGACAGTGAAAACAGTACTCAAAGACAGGGAGAGCAAGCTCTCTCTTGGCACTTTGGATGTGGGACATACAGCGAGATGTTTGCTGCTTTTGCGTTTGGCTGTTGGGAGATTTACAGCACAAAGATATCTAGTTGATTTGAAGCAGTTCCGAGAAAGTCTAAACATAATCGCCACTTCTCCCTCCTGGCACTTTCCATGTGGGAGATATAGCAGGATGTATATTGGTTTTGAGGACAACTCAATGGACAGTGTAGGGAGAAAAGTTCCTGGCTCCTTGAATGCCGTTCCTGGAGACACTGCGATCAATGAGGGAGATATGTCAAGATGTGTGTTTGTTTTGAGGACGGCTCTCTGGAGAGTCTTAGCAAAGAGGTCACAGGGATAATCAGAGCAATTCTCAGAGACACTGAGAACAAGCTCGACAATTCCCTCCTGGCACTTTCCCTGTAGGAGATACCGCAAGACGTTTCTGTAGATTGGGCACAGCGCTCTGCAGGGTGTTAGCAGAGACTTTCCCGGGACAGTGAATCCCGATGTCAGAGACACTGAGAAGAAGCCCCAATGTTCCCTCCAGGCACTTTCAGTGTGGGTGCCTTCTCCACGTGGTTCCTGGTTTCCCTGCAGCGCTGAAGAGAATGTTAGCAAAGAGGTAACCGGGACAGTGAAAACAGTACTCAAAGACAGGGAGAGCAAGCTCTCTCTTGGCACTTTGGATGTGGGACATACAGCGAGATGTTTGCTGCTTTTGCGTTTGGCTGTTGGGAGATTTACAGCACAAAGATATCTAGTTGATTTGAAGCAGTTCCGAGAAAGTCTAAACATAATCGCCACTTCTCCCTCCTGGCACTTTCCATGTGGGAGCTATAGCAGGATGTATATTGGTTTTGAGGACAACTCAATGGACAGTGTAGGGAGAAAAGTTCCTGGCTCCTTGAATGCCGTTCCTGGAGACACTGCGATCAATGAGGGAGATATGTCAAGATGTGTGTTTGTTTTGAGGACGGCTCTCTGGAGAGTCTTAGCAAAGAGGTCACAGGGATAATCAGAGCAATTCTCAGAGACACTGAGAACAAGCTCGACAATTCCCTCCTGGCACTTTCCCTGTAGGAGATACCGCAAGACGTTTCTGTAGATTGGGCACAGCGCTCTGCAGGGTGTTAGCAGAGACTTTCCCGGGACTGTGAAACCCTATGTCAGAGACACTGAGAAGAAGCCCCAATGTTCCCTCCAGGCACTTTCAGTGTGGGTGCCTTCTCCACGTGGTTCCTGGTTTCCCTGCAGCGCTGAAGAGAATGTTAGCAAAGAGGTAACCGGGACAGTGAAAACAGTACTCAAAGACAGGGAGAGCAAGCTCTCTCTTGGCACTTTGGATGTGGGACATACAGCGAGATGTTTGCTGCTTTTGCGTTTGGCTGTTGGGAGATTTACAGCACAAAGATATCTAGTTGATTTGAAGCAGTTCCGAGAAAGTCTAAACATAATCGCCACTTCTCCCTCCTGGCACTTTCCATGTGGGAGCTATAGCAGGATGTATATTGGTTTTGAGGACAACTCAATGGACAGTGTAGGGAGAAAAGTTCCTGGCTCCTTGAATGCCGTTCCTGGAGACACTGCGATCAATGAGGGAGATATGTCAAGATGTGTGTTTGTTTTGAGGACGGCTCTCTGGAGAGTCTTAGCAAAGAGGTCACAGGGATAATCAGAGCAATTCTCAGAGACACTGAGAACAAGCTCGACAATTCCCTCCTGGCACTTTCCCTGTAGGAGATACCGCAAGACGTTTCTGTAGATTGGGCACAGCGCTCTGCAGGGTGTTAGCAGAGACTTTCCCGGGACAGTGAAACCCGATGTCAGAGACACTGAGAAGAAGCCCCAATGTTCCCTCCAGGCACTTTCAGTGTGGGTGCCTTCTCCACGTGGTTCCTGGTTTCCCTGCAGCGCTGAAGAGAATGTTAGCAAAGAGGTAACCGGGACAGTGAAAACAGTACTCAAAGACAGGGAGAGCAAGCTCTCTCTTGGCACTTTGGATGTGGGACATACAGCGAGATGTTTGCTGCTTTTGCGTTTGGCTGTTGGGAGATTTACAGCACAAAGATATCTAGTTGATTTGAAGCAGTTCCGAGAAAGTCTAAACATAATCGCCACTTCTCCCTCCTGGCACTTTCCATGTGGGAGATATAGCAGGATGTGTATTGGTTTTGAGGACAACTCAATGGACAGTGTAGGGAGAAAAGTTCCTGGCTCCTTGAATGCCGTTCCTGGAGACACTGCGATCAATGAGGGAGATATGTCAAGATGTGTGTTTGTTTTGAGGACGGCTCTCTGGAGAGTCTTAGCAAAGAGGTCACAGGGATAATCAGAGCAATTCTCAGAGACACTGAGAACAAGCTCGACAATTCCCTCCTGGCACTTTCCCTGTAGGAGATACCGCAAGACGTTTCTGTAGATTGGGCACAGCGCTCTGCAGGGTGTTAGCAGAGACTTTCCCGGGACAGTGAAACCCGATGTCAGAGACACTGAGAAGAAGCCCCAATGTTCCCTCCAGGCACTTTCAGTGTGGGTGCCTTCTCCACGTGGTTCCTGGTTTCCCTGCAGCGCTGAAGAGAATGTTAGCAAAGAGGTAACCGGGACAGTGAAAACAGTACTCAAAGACAGGGAGAGCAAGCTCTCTCTTGGCACTTTGGATGTGGGACATACAGCGAGATGTTTGCTGCTTTTGCGTTTGGCTGTTGGGAGATTTACAGCACAAAGATATCTAGTTGATTTGAAGCAGTTCCGAGAAAGTCTAAACATAATCGCCACTTCTCCCTCCTGGCACTTTCCATGTGGGAGCTATAGCAGGATGTATATTGGTTTTGAGGACAACTCAATGGACAGTGTAGGGAGAAAAGTTCCTGGCTCCTTGAATGCCGTTCCTGGAGACACTGCGATCAATGAGGGAGATATGTCAAGATGTGTGTTTGTTTTGGGGACGGCTCTCTGGAGAGTCTTAGCAAAGAGGTCACAGGGATAATCAGAGCAATTCTCAGAGACACTGAGAACAAGCTCGACAATTCCCTCCTGGCACTTTCCCTGTAGGAGATACCGCAAGACGTTTCTGTAGATTGGGCACAGCGCTCTGCAGGGTGTTAGCAGAGACTTTCCCGGGACAGTGAAACCCGATGTCAGAGACACTGAGAAGAAGCCCCAATGTTCCCTCCAGGCACTTTCAGTGTGGGTGCCTTCTCCACGTGGTTCCTGGTTTCCCTGCAGCGCTGAAGAGAATGTTAGCAAAGAGGTAACCGGGACAGTGAAAACAGTACTCAAAGACAGGGAGAGCAAGCTCTCTCTTGGCACTTTGGATGTGGGACATACAGGGAGATGTTTGCTGCTTTTGCGTTTGGCTGTTGGGAGATTTACAGCACAAAGATATCTAGTTGATTTGAAGCAGTTCCGAGAAAGTCTAAACATAATCGCCACTTCTCCCTCCTGGCACTTTCCATGTGGGAGCTATAGCAGGATGTATATTGGTTTTGAGGACAACTCAATGGACAGTGTAGGGAGAAAAGTTCCTGGCTCCTTGAATGCCGTTCCTGGAGACACTGCGATCAATGAGGGAGATATGTCAAGATGTGTGTTTGTTTTGAGGACGGCTCTCTGGAGAGTCTTAGCAAAGAGGTCACAGGGATAATCAGAGCAATTCTCAGAGACACTGAGAACAAGCTCGACAATTCCCTCCTGGCACTTTCCCTGTAGGAGATACCGCAAGACGTTTCTGTAGATTGGGCACAGCGCTCTGCAGGGTGTTAGCAGAGACTTTCCCGGGACAGTGAAACCCGATGTCAGAGACACTGAGAAGAAGCCCCAATGTTCCCTCCAGGCACTTTCAGTGTGGGTGCCTTCTCCACGTGGTTCCTGGTTTCCCTGCAGCGCTGAAGAGAATGTTAGCAAAGAGGTAACCGGGACAGTGAAAACAGTACTCAAAGACAGGGAGAGCAAGCTCTCTCTTGGCACTTTGGATGTGGGACATACAGCGAGATGTTTGCTGCTTTTGCGTTTGGCTGTTGGGAGATTTACAGCACAAAGATATCTAGTTGATTTGAAGCAGTTCCGAGAAAGTCTAAACATAATCGCCACTTCTCCCTCCTGGCACTTTCCATGTGGGAGATATAGCAGGATGTATATTGGTTTTGAGGACAACTCAATGGACAGTGTAGGGAGAAAAGTTCCTGGCTCCTTGAATGCCGTTCCTGGAGACACTGCGATCAATGAGGGAGATATGTCAAGATGTGTGTTTGTTTTGAGGACGGCTCTCTGGAGAGTCTTAGCAAAGAGGTCACAGGGATAATCAGAGCAATTCTCAGAGACACTGAGAACAAGCTCGACAATTCCCTCCTGGCACTTTCCCTGTAGGAGATACCGCAAGACGTTTCTGTAGATTGGGCACAGCGCTCTGCAGGGTGTTAGCAGAGACTTTCCCGGGACAGTGAATCCCGATGTCAGAGACACTGAGAAGAAGCCCCAATGTTCCCTCCAGGCACTTTCAGTGTGGGTGCCTTCTCCACGTGGTTCCTGGTTTCCCTGCAGCGCTGAAGAGAATGTTAGCAAAGAGGTAACCGGGACAGTGAAAACAGTACTCAAAGACAGGGAGAGCAAGCTCTCTCTTGGCACTTTGGATGTGGGACATACAGCGAGATGTTTGCTGCTTTTGCGTTTGGCTGTTGGGAGATTTACAGCACAAAGATATCTAGTTGATTTGAAGCAGTTCCGAGAAAGTCTAAACATAATCGCCACTTCTCCCTCCTGGCACTTTCCATGTGGGAGCTATAGCAGGATGTATATTGGTTTTGAGGACAACTCAATGGACAGTGTAGGGAGAAAAGTTCCTGGCTCCTTGAATGCCGTTCCTGGAGACACTGCGATCAATGAGGGAGATATGTCAAGATGTGTGTTTGTTTTGAGGACGGCTCTCTGGAGAGTCTTAGCAAAGAGGTCACAGGGATAATCAGAGCAATTCTCAGAGACACTGAGAACAAGCTCGACAATTCCCTCCTGGCACTTTCCCTGTAGGAGATACCGCAAGACGTTTCTGTAGATTGGGCACAGCGCTCTGCAGGGTGTTAGCAGAGACTTTCCCGGGACTGTGAAACCCTATGTCAGAGACACTGAGAAGAAGCCCCAATGTTCCCTCCAGGCACTTTCAGTGTGGGTGCCTTCTCCACGTGGTTCCTGGTTTCCCTGCAGCGCTGAAGAGAATGTTAGCAAAGAGGTAACCGGGACAGTGAAAACAGTACTCAAAGACAGGGAGAGCAAGCTCTCTCTTGGCACTTTGGATGTGGGACATACAGCGAGATGTTTGCTGCTTTTGCGTTTGGCTGTTGGGAGATTTACAGCACAAAGATATCTAGTTGATTTGAAGCAGTTCCGAGAAAGTCTAAACATAATCGCCACTTCTCCCTCCTGGCACTTTCCATGTGGGAGCTATAGCAGGATGTATATTGGTTTTGAGGACAACTCAATGGACAGTGTAGGGAGAAAAGTTCCTGGCTCCTTGAATGCCGTTCCTGGAGACACTGCGATCAATGAGGGAGATATGTCAAGATGTGTGTTTGTTTTGAGGACGGCTCTCTGGAGAGTCTTAGCAAAGAGGTCACAGGGATAATCAGAGCAATTCTCAGAGACACTGAGAACAAGCTCGACAATTCCCTCCTGGCACTTTCCCTGTAGGAGATACCGCAAGACGTTTCTGTAGATTGGGCACAGCGCTCTGCAGGGTGTTAGCAGAGACTTTCCCGGGACAGTGAAACCCGATGTCAGAGACACTGAGAAGAAGCCCCAATGTTCCCTCCAGGCACTTTCAGTGTGGGTGCCTTCTCCACGTGGTTCCTGGTTTCCCTGCAGCGCTGAAGAGAATGTTAGCAAAGAGGTAACCGGGACAGTGAAAACAGTACTCAAAGACAGGGAGAGCAAGCTCTCTCTTGGCACTTTGGATGTGGGACATACAGCGAGATGTTTGCTGCTTTTGCGTTTGGCTGTTGGGAGATTTACAGCACAAAGATATCTAGTTGATTTGAAGCAGTTCCGAGAAAGTCTAAACATAATCGCCACTTCTCCCTCCTGGCACTTTCCATGTGGGAGATATAGCAGGATGTGTATTGGTTTTGAGGACAACTCAATGGACAGTGTAGGGAGAAAAGTTCCTGGCTCCTTGAATGCCGTTCCTGGAGACACTGCGATCAATGAGGGAGATATGTCAAGATGTGTGTTTGTTTTGAGGACGGCTCTCTGGAGAGTCTTAGCAAAGAGGTCACAGGGATAATCAGAGCAATTCTCAGAGACACTGAGAACAAGCTCGACAATTCCCTCCTGGCACTTTCCCTGTAGGAGATACCGCAAGACGTTTCTGTAGATTGGGCACAGCGCTCTGCAGGGTGTTAGCAGAGACTTTCCCGGGACAGTGAAACCCGATGTCAGAGACACTGAGAAGAAGCCCCAATGTTCCCTCCAGGCACTTTCAGTGTGGGTGCCTTCTCCACGTGGTTCCTGGTTTCCCTGCAGCGCTGAAGAGAATGTTAGCAAAGAGGTAACCGGGACAGTGAAAACAGTACTCAAAGACAGGGAGAGCAAGCTCTCTCTTGGCACTTTGGATGTGGGACATACAGCGAGATGTTTGCTGCTTTTGCGTTTGGCTGTTGGGAGATTTACAGCACAAAGATATCTAGTTGATTTGAAGCAGTTCCGAGAAAGTCTAAACATAATCGCCACTTCTCCCTCCTGGCACTTTCCATGTGGGAGCTATAGCAGGATGTATATTGGTTTTGAGGACAACTCAATGGACAGTGTAGGGAGAAAAGTTCCTGGCTCCTTGAATGCCGTTCCTGGAGACACTGCGATCAATGAGGGAGATATGTCAAGATGTGTGTTTGTTTTGGGGACGGCTCTCTGGAGAGTCTTAGCAAAGAGGTCACAGGGATAATCAGAGCAATTCTCAGAGACACTGAGAACAAGCTCGACAATTCCCTCCTGGCACTTTCCCTGTAGGAGATACCGCAAGACGTTTCTGTAGATTGGGCACAGCGCTCTGCAGGGTGTTAGCAGAGACTTTCCCGGGACAGTGAAACCCGATGTCAGAGACACTGAGAAGAAGCCCCAATGTTCCCTCCAGGCACTTTCAGTGTGGGTGCCTTCTCCACGTGGTTCCTGGTTTCCCTGCAGCGCTGAAGAGAATGTTAGCAAAGAGGTAACCGGGACAGTGAAAACAGTACTCAAAGACAGGGAGAGCAAGCTCTCTCTTGGCACTTTGGATGTGGGACATACAGCGAGATGTTTGCTGCTTTTGCGTTTGGCTGTTGGGAGATTTACAGCACAAAGATATCTAGTTGATTTGAAGCAGTTCCGAGAAAGTCTAAACATAATCGCCACTTCTCCCTCCTGGCACTTTCCATGTGGGAGCTATAGCAGGATGTATATTGGTTTTGAGGACAACTCAATGGACAGTGTAGGGAGCAAAGTTCCTGGCTCCTTGAATGCCGTTCCTGGAGACACTGCGATCAATGAGGGAGATATGTCAAGATGTGTGTTTGTTTTGAGGACGGCTCTCTGGAGAGTCTTAGCAAAGAGGTCACAGGGATAATCAGAGCAATTCTCAGAGACACTGAGAACAAGCTCGACAATTCCCTCCTGGCACTTTCCCTGTAGGAGATACCGCAAGACGTTTCTGTAGATTGGGCACAGCGCTCTGCAGGGTGTTAGCAGAGACTTTCCCGGGACAGTGAAACCCGATGTCAGAGACACTGAGAAGAAGCCCCAATGTTCCCTCCAGGCACTTTCAGTGTGGGTGCCTTCTCCACGTGGTTCCTGGTTTCCCTGCAGCGCTGAAGAGAATGTTAGCAAAGAGATAACCGGGACAGTGAAAACAGTACTCAAAGACAGGGAGAGCAAGCTCTCTCTTGGCACTTTGGATGTGGGACATACAGCGAGATGTTTGCTGCTTTTGCGTTTGGCTGTTGGGAGATTTACAGCACAAAGATATCTAGTTGATTTGAAGCAGTTCCGAGAAAGTCTAAACATAATCGCCACTTCTCCCTCCTGGCACTTTCCATGTGGGAGATATAGCAGGATGTATATTGGTTTTGAGGACAACTCAATGGACAGTGTAGGGAGAAAAGTTCCTGGCTCCTTGAATGCCGTTCCTGGAGACACTGCGATCAATGAGGGAGATATGTCAAGATGTGTGTTTGTTTTGAGGACGGCTCTCTGGAGAGTCTTAGCAAAGAGGTCACAGGGATAATCAGAGCAATTCTCAGAGACACTGAGAACAAGCTCGACAATTCCCTCCTGGCACTTTCCCTGTAGGAGATACCGCAAGACGTTTCTGTAGATTGGGCACAGCGCTCTGCAGGGTGTTAGCAGAGACTTTCCCGGGACAGTGAAACCCGATGTCAGAGACACTGAGAAGAAGCCCCAATGTTCCCTCCAGGCACTTTCAGTGTGGGTGCCTTCTCCACGTGGTTCCTGGTTTCCCTGCAGCGCTGAAGAGAATGTTAGCAAAGAGGTAACCGGGACAGTGAAAACAGTACTCAAAGACAGGGAGAGCAAGCTCTCTCTTGGCACTTTGGATGTGGGACATACAGCGAGATGTTTGCTGCTTTTGCGTTTGGCTGTTGGGAGATTTACAGCACAAAGATATCTAGTTGATTTGAAGCAGTTCCGAGAAAGTCTAAACATAATCGCCACTTCTCCCTCCTGGCACTTTCCATGTGGGAGCTATAGCAGGATGTATATTGGTTTTGAGGACAACTCAATGGACAGTGTAGGGAGAAAAGTTCCTGGCTCCTTGAATGCCGTTCCTGGAGACACTGCGATCAATGAGGGAGATATGTCAAGATGTGTGTTTGTTTTGAGGACGGCTCTCTGGAGAGTCTTAGCAAAGAGGTCACAGGGATAATCAGAGCAATTCTCAGAGACACTGAGAACAAGCTCGACAATTCCCTCCTGGCACTTTCCCTGTAGGAGATACCGCAAGACGTTTCTGTAGATTGGGCACAGCGCTCTGCAGGGTGTTAGCAGAGACTTTTCCGGGACAGTGAAACCCGATGTCAGAGACACTGAGAAGAAGCCCCAATGTTCCCTCCAGGCACTTTCAGTGTGGGTGCCTTCTCCACGTGGTTCCTGGTTTCCCTGCAGCGCTGAAGAGAATGTTAGCAAAGAGGTAACCAGGACAGTGAAAACAGTACTCAAAGACAGGGAGAGCAAGCTCTCTCTTGGCACTTTGGATGTGGGACATACAGCGAGATGTTTGCTGCTTTTGCGTTTGGCTGTTGGGAGATTTACAGCACAAAGATATCTAGTTGATTTGAAGCAGTTCCGAGAAAGTCTAAACATAATCGCCACTTCTCCCTCCTGGCACTTTCCATGTGGGAGATATAGCAGGATGTATATTGGTTTTGAGGACAACTCAATGGACAGTGTAGGGAGAAAAGTTCCTGGCTCCTTGAATGCCGTTCCTGGAGACACTGCGATCAATGTGGGAGATATGTCAAGATGTGTGTTTGTTTTGAGGACGGCTCTCTGGAGAGTCTTAGCAAAGAGGTCACAGGGATAATCAGAGCAATTCTCAGAGACACTGAGAACAAGCTCGACAATTCCCTCCTGGCACTTTCCCTGTAGGAGATACCGCAAGACGTTTCTGTAGATTGGGCACAGCGCTCTGCAGGGTGTTAGCAGAGACTTTCCCGGGACAGTGAAACCCGATGTCAGAGACACTGAGAAGAAGCCCCAATGTTCCCTCCAGGCACTTTCAGTGTGGGTGCCTTCTCCACGTGGTTCCTGGTTTCCCTGCAGCGCTGAAGAGAATGTTAGCAAAGAGGTAACCGGGACAGTGAAAACAGTACTCAAAGACAGGGAGAGCAAGCTCTCTCTTGGCACTTTGGATGTGGGACATACAGCGAGATGTTTGCTGCTTTTGCGTTTGGCTGTTGGGAGATTTACAGCACAAAGATATCTAGTTGATTTGAAGCAGTTCCGAGAAAGTCTAAACATAATCGCCACTTCTCCCTCCTGGCACTTTCCATGTGGGAGATATAGCAGGATGTATATTGGTTTTGAGGACAACTCAATGGACAGTGTAGGGAGAAAAGTTCCTGGCTCCTTGAATGCCGTTCCTGGAGACACTGCGATCAATGAGGGAGATATGTCAAGATGTGTGTTTGTTTTGGGGACGGCTCTCTGGAGAGTCTTAGCAAAGAGGTCACAGGGATAATCAGAGCAATTCTCAGAGACACTGAGAACAAGCTCGACAATTCCCTCCTGGCACTTTCCCTGTAGGAGATACCGCAAGACGTTTCTGTAGATTGGGCACAGCGCTCTGCAGGGTGTTAGCAGAGACTTTCCCGGGACAGTGAAACCCGATGTCAGAGACACTGAGAAGAAGCCCCAATGTTCCCTCCAGGCACTTTCAGTGTGGGTGCCTTCTCCACGTGGTTCCTGGTTTCCCTGCAGCGCTGAAGAGAATGTTAGCAAAGAGGTAACCGGGACAGTGAAAACAGTACTCAAAGACAGGGAGAGCAAGCTCTCTCTTGGCACTTTGGATGTGGGACATACAGCGAGATGTTTGCTGCTTTTGCGTTTGGCTGTTGGGAGATTTACAGCACAAAGATGTCTAGTTGATTTGAAGCAGTTCCGAGAAAGTCTAAACATAATCGCCACTTCTCCCTCCTGGCACTTTCCATGTGGGAGCTATAGCAGGATGTATATTGGTTTTGAGGACAACTCAATGGACAGTGTAGGGAGAAAAGTTCCTGGCTCCTTGAATGCCGTTCCTGGAGACACTGCGATCAATGAGGGAGATATGTCAAGATGTGTGTTTGTTTTGAGGACGGCTCTCTGGAGAGTCTTAGCAAAGAGGTCACAGGGATAATCAGAGCAATTCTCAGAGACACTGAGAACAAGCTCGACAATTCCCTCCTGGCACTTTCCCTGTAGGAGATACCGCAAGACGTTTCTGTAGATTGGGCACAGCGCTCTGCAGGGTGTTAGCAGAGACTTTCCCGGGACAGTGAAACCCGATGTCAGAGACACTGAGAAGAAGCCCCAATGTTCCCTCCAGGCACTTTCAGTGTGGGTGCCTTCTCCACGTGGTTCCTGGTTTCCCTGCAGCGCTGAAGAGAATGTTAGCAAAGAGGTAACCGGGACAGTGAAAACAGTACTCAAAGACAGGGAGAGCAAGCTCTCTCTTGGCACTTTGGATGTGGGACATACAGCGAGATGTTTGCTGCTTTTGCGTTTGGCTGTTGGGAGATTTACAGCACAAAGATATCTAGTTGATTTGAAGCAGTTCCGAGAAAGTCTAAACATAATCGCCACTTCTCCCTCCTGGCACTTTCCATGTGGGAGCTATAGCAGGATGTATATTGGTTTTGAGGACAACTCAATGGACAGTGTAGGGAGAAAAGTTCCTGGCTCCTTGAATGCCGTTCCTGGAGACACTGCGATCAATGAGGGAGATATGTCAAGATGTGTGTTTGTTTTGAGGACGGCTCTCTGGAGAGTCTTAGCAAAGAGGTCACAGGGATAATCAGAGCAATTCTCAGAGACACTGAGAACAAGCTCGACAATTCCCTCCTGGCACTTTCCCTGTAGGAGATACCGCAAGACGTTTCTGTAGATTGGGCACAGCGCTCTGCAGGGTGTTAGCAGAGACTTTCCCGGGACAGTGAAACCCGATGTCAGAGACACTGAGAAGAAGCCCCAATGTTCCCTCCAGGCACTTTCAGTGTGGGTGCCTTCTCCACGTGGTTCCTGGTTTCCCTGCAGCGCTGAAGAGAATGTTAGCAAAGAGGTAACCAGGACAGTGAAAACAGTACTCAAAGAAAGGGAGAGCAAGCTCTCTCTTGGCACTTTGGATGTGGGACATACAGCGAGATGTTTGCTGCTTTTGCGTTTGGCTGTTGGGAGATTTACAGCACAAAGATATCTAGTTGATTTGAAGCAGTTCCGAGAAAGTCTAAACATAATCGCCACTTCTCCCTCCTGGCACTTTCCATGTGGGAGATATAGCAGGATGTATATTGGTTTTGAGGACAACTCAATGGACAGTGTAGGGAGAAAAGTTCCTGGCTCCTTGAATGCCGTTCCTGGAGACACTGCGATCAATGAGGGAGATATGTCAAGATGTGTGTTTGTTTTGAGGACGGCTCTCTGGAGAGTCTTAGCAAAGAGGTCACAGGGATAATCAGAGCAATTCTCAGAGACACTGAGAACAAGCTCCACAATTCCCTCCTGGCACTTTCCCTGTAGGAGATACCGCAAGACGTTTCTGTAGATTGGGCACAGCGCTCTGCAGGGTGTTAGCAGAGACTTTCCCGGGACAGTGAAACCCGATGTCAGAGACACTGAGAAGAAGCCCCAATGTTCCCTCCAGGCACTTTCAGTGTGGGTGCCTTCTCCACGTGGTTCCTGGTTTCCCTGCAGCGCTGAAGAGAATGTTAGCAAAGAGGTAACCGGGACAGTGAAAACAGTACTCAAAGACAGGGAGAGCAAGCTCTCTCTTGGCACTTTGGATGTGGGACATACAGCGAGATGTTTGCTGCTTTTGCGTTTGGCTGTTGGGAGATTTACAGCACAAAGATATCTAGTTGATTTGAAGCAGTTCCGAGAAAGTCTAAACATAATCGCCACTTCTCCCTCCTGGCACTTTCCATGTGGGAGCTATAGCAGGATGTATATTGGTTTTGAGGACAACTCAATGGACAGTGTAGGGAGAAAAGTTCCTGGCTCCTTGAATGCCGTTCCTGGAGACACTGCGATCAATGAGGGAGATATGTCAAGATGTGTGTTTGTTTTGAGGACGGCTCTCTGGAGAGTCTTAGCAAAGAGGTCACAGGGATAATCAGAACAATTCTCAGAGACACTGAGAACAAGCTCGACAATTCCCTCCTGGCACTTTCCCTGTAGGAGATACCGCAAGACGTTTCTGTAGATTGGGCACAGCGCTCTGCAGGGTGTTAGCAGAGACTTTCCCGGGACAGTGAAACCCGATGTCAGAGACACTGAGAAGAAGCCCCAATGTTCCCTCCAGGCACTTTCAGTGTGGGTGCCTTCTCCACGTGGTTCCTGGTTTCCCTGCAGCGCTGAAGAGAATGTTAGCAAAGAGGTAACCGGGACAGTGAAAACAGTACTCAAAGACAGGGAGAGCAAGCTCTCTCTTGGCACTTTGGATGTGGGACATACAGCGAGATGTTTGCTGCTTTTGCGTTTGGCTGTTGGGAGATTTACAGCACAAAGATATCTAGTTGATTTGAAGCAGTTCCGAGAAAGTCTAAACATAATCGCCACTTCTCCCTCCTGGCACTTTCCATGTGGGAGCTATAGCAGGATGTATATTGGTTTTGAGGACAACTCAATGGACAGTGTAGGGAGAAAAGTTCCTGGCTCCTTGAATGCCGTTCCTGGAGACACTGCGATCAATGAGGGAGATATGTCAAGATGTGTGTTTGTTTTGAGGACGGCTCTCTGGAGAGTCTTAGCAAAGAGGTCACAGGGATAATCAGAGCAATTCTCAGAGACACTGAGAACAAGCTCGACAATTCCCTCCTGGCACTTTCCCTGTAGGAGATACCGCAAGACGTTTCTGTAGATTGGGCACAGCGCTCTGCAGGGTGTTAGCAGAGACTTTCCCGGGACAGTGAAACCCGATGTCAGAGACACTGAGAAGAAGCCCCAATGTTCCCTCCAGGCACTTTCAGTGTGGGTGCCTTCTCCACGTGGTTCCTGGTCTCCCTGCAGCGCTGAAGAGAATGTTAGCAAAGAGGTAACCGGGACAGTGAAAACAGTACTCAAAGACAGGGAGAGCAAGCTCTCTCTTGGCACTTTGGATGTGGGACATACAGCGAGATGTTTGCTGCTTTTGCGTTTGGCTGTTGGGAGATTTACAGCACAAAGATATCTAGTTGATTTGAAGCAGTTCCGAGAAAGTCTAAACATAATCGCCACTTCTCCCTCCTGGCACTTTCCATGTGGGAGCTATAGCAGGATGTATATTGGTTTTGAGGACAACTCAATGGACAGTGTAGGGAGAAAAGTTCCTGGCTCCTTGAATGCCGTTCCTGGAGACACTGCGATCAATGAGGGAGATATGTCAAGATGTGTGTTTGTTTTGAGGACGGCTCTCTGGAGAGTCTTAGCAAAGAGGTCACAGGGATAATCAGAGCAATTCTCAGAGACACTGAGAACAAGCTCCACAATTCCCTCCTGGCACTTTCCCTGTAGGAGATACCGCAAGACGTTTCTGTAGATTGGGCACAGCGCTCTGCAGGGTGTTAGCAGAGACTTTCCCGGGACAGTGAAACCCGATGTCAGAGACACTGAGAAGAAGCCCCAATGTTCCCTCCAGGCACTTTCAGTGTGGGTGCCTTCTCCACGTGGTTCCTGGTTTCCCTGCAGCGCTGAAGAGAATGTTAGCAAAGAGGTAACCGGGACAGTGAAAACAGTACTCAAAGACAGGGAGAGCAAGCTCTCTCTTGGCACTTTGGATGTGGGACATACAGCGAGATGTTTGCTGCTTTTGCGTTTGGCTGTTGGGAGATTTACAGCACAAAGATATCTAGTTGATTTGAAGCAGTTCCGAGAAAGTCTAAACATAATCGCCACTTCTCCCTCCTGGCACTTTCCATGTGGGAGCTATAGCAGGATGTATATTGGTTTTGAGGACAACTCAATGGACAGTGTAGGGAGAAAAGTTCCTGGCTCCTTGAATGCCGTTCCTGGAGACACTGCGATCAATGAGGGAGATATGTCAAGATGTGTGTTTGTTTTGGGGACGGCTCTCTGGAGAGTCTTAGCAAAGAGGTCACAGGGATAATCAGAGCAATTCTCAGAGACACTGAGAACAAGCTCGACAATTCCCTCCTGGCACTTTCCCTGTAGGAGATACCGCAAGACGTTTCTGTAGATTGGGCACAGCGCTCTGCAGGGTGTTAGCAGAGACTTTCCCGGGACAGTGAAACCCGATGTCAGAGACACTGAGAAGAAGCCCCAATGTTCCCTCCAGGCACTTTCAGTGTGGGTGCCTTCTCCACGTGGTTCCTGGTTTCCCTGCAGCGCTGAAGAGAATGTTAGCAAAGAGGTAACCGGGACAGTGAAAACAGTACTCAAAGACAGGGAGAGCAAGCTCTCTCTTGGCACTTTGGATGTGGGACATACAGCGAGATGTTTGCTGCTTTTGCGTTTGGCTGTTGGGAGATTTACAGCACAAAGATATCTAGTTGATTTGAAGCAGTTCCGAGAAAGTCTAAACATAATCGCCACTTCTCCCTCCTGGCACTTTCCATGTGGGAGCTATAGCAGGATGTATATTGGTTTTGAGGACAACTCAATGGACAGTGTAGGGAGAAAAGTTCCTGGCTCCTTGAATGCCGTTCCTGGAGACACTGCGATCAATGAGGGAGATATGTCAAGATGTGTGTTTGTTTTGAGGACGGCTCTCTGGAGAGTCTTAGCAAAGAGGTCACAGGGATAATCAGAGCAATTCTCAGAGACACTGAGAACAAGCTCCACAATTCCCTCCTGGCACTTTCCCTGTAGGAGATACCGCAAGACGTTTCTGTAGATTGGGCACAGCGCTCTGCAGGGTGTTAGCAGAGACTTTCCCGGGACAGTGAAACCCGATGTCAGAGACACTGAGAAGAAGCCCCAATGTTCCCTCCAGGCACTTTCAGTGTGGGTGCCTTCTCCACGTGGTTCCTGGTTTCCCTGCAGCGCTGAAGAGAATGTTAGCAAAGAGGTAACCGGGACAGTGAAAACAGTACTCAAAGACAGGGAGAGCAAGCTCTCTCTTGGCACTTTGGATGTGGGACATACAGCGAGATGTTTGCTGCTTTTGCGTTTGGCTGTTGGGAGATTTACAGCACAAAGATATCTAGTTGATTTGAAGCAGTTCCGAGAAAGTCTAAACATAATCGCCACTTCTCCCTCCTGGCACTTTCCATGTGGGAGATATAGCAGGATGTATATTGGTTTTGAGGACAACTCAATGGACAGTGTAGGGAGAAAAGTTCCTGGCTCCTTGAATGCCGTTCCTGGAGACACTGCGATCAATGAGGGAGATATGTCAAGATGTGTGTTTGTTTTGGGGACGGCTCTCTGGAGAGTCTTAGCAAAGAGGTCACAGGGATAATCAGAGCAATTCTCAGAGACACTGAGAACAAGCTCGACAATTCCCTCCTGGCACTTTCCCTGTAGGAGATACCGCAAGACGTTTCTGTAGATTGGGCACAGCGCTCTGCAGGGTGTTAGCAGAGACTTTCCCGGGACAGTGAAACCCTATGTCAGAGACACTGAGAAGAAGCCCCAATGTTCCCTCCAGGCACTTTCAGTGTGGGTGCCTTCTCCACGTGGTTCCTGGTTTCCCTGCAGCGCTGAAGAGAATGTTAGCAAAGAGGTAACCGGGACAGTGAAAACAGTACTCAAAGACAGGGAGAGCAAGCTCTCTCTTGGCACTTTGGATGTGGGACATACAGCGAGATGTTTGCTGCTTTTGCGTTTGGCTGTTGGGAGATTTACAGCACAAAGATATCTAGTTGATTTGAAGCAGTTCCGAGAAAGTCTAAACATAATCGCCACTTCTCCCTCCTGGCACTTTCCATGTGGGAGCTATAGCAGGATGTATATTGGTTTTGAGGACAACTCAATGGACAGTGTAGGGAGAAAAGTTCCTGGCTCCTTGAATGCCGTTCCTGGAGACACTGCGATCAATGAGGGAGATATGTCAAGATGTGTGTTAGTTTTGAGGACGGCTCTCTGGAGAGTCTTAGCAAAGAGGTCACAGGGATAATCAGAGCAATTCTCAGAGACACTGAGAACAAGCTCGACAATTCCCTCCTGGCACTTTCCCTGTAGGAGATACCACAAGACGTTTCTGTAGATTGGGCACAGCGCTCTGCAGGGTGTTAGCAGAGACTTTCCCGGGACAGTGAAACCCTATGTCAGAGACACTGAGAAGAAGCCCCAATGTTCCCTCCAGGCACTTTCAGTGTGGGTGCCTTCTCCACGTGGTTCCTGGTTTCCCTGCAGCGCTGAAGAGAATGTTAGCAAAGAGGTAACCGGGACAGTGAAAACAGTACTCAAAGACAGGGAGAGCAAGCTCTCTCTTGGCACTTTGGATGTGGGACATACAGCGAGATGTTTGCTGCTTTTGCGTTTGGCTGTTGGGAGATTTACAGCACAAAGATATCTAGTTGATTTGAAGCAGTTCCGAGAAAGTCTAAACATAATCGCCACTTCTCCCTCCTGGCACTTTCCATGTGGGAGATATAGCAGGATGTATATTGGTTTTGAGGACAACTCAATGGACAGTGTAGGGAGAAAAGTTCCTGGCTCCTTGAATGCCGTTCCTGGAGACACTGCGATCAATGAGGGAGATATGTCAAGATGTGTGTTTGTTTTGAGGACGGCTCTCTGGAGAGTCTTAGCAAAGAGGTCACAGGGATAATCAGAGCAATTCTCAGAGACACTGAGAACAAGCTCGACAATTCCCTCCTGGCACTTTCCCTGTAGGAGATACCGCAAGACGTTTCTGTAGATTGGGCACAGCGCTCTGCAGGGTGTTAGCAGAGACTTTCCCGGGACAGTGAAACCCGATGTCAGAGACACTGAGAAGAAGCCCCAATGTTCCCTCCAGGCACTTTCAGTGTGGGTGCCTTCTCCACGTGGTTCCTGGTTTCCCTGCAGCGCTGAAGAGAATGTTAGCAAAGAGGTAACCGGGACAGTGAAAACAGTACTCAAAGACAGGGAGAGCAAGCTCTCTCTTGGCACTTTGGATGTGGGACATACAGCGAGATGTTTGCTGCTTTTGCGTTTGGCTGTTGGGAGATTTACAGCACAAAGATATCTAGTTGATTTGAAGCAGTTCCGAGAAAGTCTAAACATAATCGCCACTTCTCCCTCCTGGCACTTTCCATGTGGGAGCTATAGCAGGATGTATATTGGTTTTGAGGACAACTCAATGGACAGTGTAGGGAGAAAAGTTCCTGGCTCCTTGAATGCCGTTCCTGGAGACACTGCGATCAATGAGGGAGATATGTCAAGATGTGTGTTTGTTTTGAGGACGGCTCTCTGGAGAGTCTTAGCAAAGAGGTCACAGGGATAATCAGAGCAATTCTCAGAGACACTGAGAACAAGCTCGACAATTCCCTCCTGGCACTTTCCCTGTAGGAGATACCGCAAGACGTTTCTGTAGATTGGGCACAGCACTCTGCAGGGTGTTAGCAGAGACTTTCCCGGGACAGTGAAACCCGATGTCAGAGACACTGAGAAGAAGCCCCAATGTTCCCTCCAGGCACTTTCAGTGTGGGTGCCTTCTCCACGTGGTTCCTGGTTTCCCTGCAGCGCTGAAGAGAATGTTAGCAAAGAGGTAACCGGGACAGTGAAAACAGTACTCAAAGACAGGGAGAGCAAGCTCTCTCTTGGCACTTTGGATGTGGGACATACAGCGAGATGTTTGCTGCTTTTGCGTTTGGCTGTTGGGAGATTTACAGCACAAAGATATCTAGTTGATTTGAAGCAGTTCCGAGAAAGTCTAAACATAATCGCCACTTCTCCCTCCTGGCACTTTCCATGTGGGAGATATAGCAGGATGTATATTGGTTTTGAGGACAACTCAATGGACAGTGTAGGGAGAAAAGGTCCTGGCTCCTTGAATGCCGTTCCTGGAGACACTGCGATCAATGTGGGAGTTATGTCAAGATGTAGGTTTGTTTTGAGGACGGCTCTCTGGAGAGTCTTAGCAAAGAGGTCACAGGGATAATCAGAGCAATTCTCAGAGACACTGAGAACAAGCTCGACAATTCCCTCCTGGCACTTTCCCTGTAGGAGATACCGCAAGACGTTTCTGTAGATTGGGCACAGCGCTCTGCAGGGTGTTAGCAGAGACTTTCCCGGGACAGTGAAACCCGATGTCAGAGACACTGAGAAGAAGCCCCAATGTTCCCTCCAGGCACTTTCAGTGTGGGTGCCTTCTCCACGTGGTTCCTGGTTTCCCTGCAGCGCTGAAGAGAATGTTAGCAAAGAGGTAACCGGGACAGTGAAAACAGTACTCAAAGACAGGGAGAGCAAGCTCTCTCTTGGCACTTTGGATGTGGGACATACAGGGAGATGTTTGCTGCTTTTGCGTTTGGCTGTTGGGAGATTTACAGCACAAAGATATCTAGTTGATTTGAAGCAGTTCCGAGAAAGTCTAAACATAATCGCCACTTCTCCCTCCTGGCACTTTCCATGTGGGAGCTATAGCAGGATGTATATTGGTTTTGAGGACAACTCAATGGACAGTGTAGGGAGAAAAGTTCCTGGCTCCTTGAATGCCGTTCCTGGAGACACTGCGATCAATGAGGGAGATATGTCAAGATGTGTGTTTGTTTTGAGGACGGCTCTCTGGAGAGTCTTAGCAAAGAGGTCACAGGGATAATCAGAGCAATTCTCAGAGACACTGAGAACAAGCTCGACAATTCCCTCCTGGCACTTTCCCTGTAGGAGATACCGCAAGACGTTTCTGTAGATTGGGCACAGCGCTCTGCAGGGTGTTAGCAGAGACTTTCCCGGGACAGTGAAACCCTATGTCAGAGACACTGAGAAGAAGCCCCAATGTTCCCTCCAGGCACTTTCAGTGTGGGTGCCTTCTCCACGTGGTTCCTGGTTTCCCTGCAGCGCTGAAGAGAATGTTAGCAAAGAGATAACCGGGACAGTGAAAACAGTACTCAAAGACAGGGAGAGCAAGCTCTCTCTTGGCACTTTGGATGTGGGACATACAGCGAGATGTTTGCTGCTTTTGCGTTTGGCTGTTGGGAGATTTACAGCACAAAGATATCTAGTTGATTTGAAGCAGTTCCGAGAAAGTCTAAACATAATCGCCACTTCTCCCTCCTGGCACTTTCCATGTGGGAGATATAGCAGGATGTATATTGGTTTTGAGGACAACTCAATGGACAGTGTAGGGAGAAAAGTTCCTGGCTCCTTGAATGCCGTTCCTGGAGACACTGCGATCAATGAGGGAGATATGTCAAGATGTGTGTTTGTTTTGGGGACGGCTCTCTGGAGAGTCTTAGCAAAGAGGTCACAGGGATAATCAGAGCAATTCTCAGAGACACTGAGAACAAGCTCGACAATTCCCTCCTGGCACTTTCCCTGTAGGAGATACCGCAAGACGTTTCTGTAGATTGGGCACAGCGCTCTGCAGGGTGTTAGCAGAGACTTTCCCGGGACAGTGAAACCCGATGTCAGAGACACTGAGAAGAAGCCCCAATGTTCCCTCCAGGCACTTTCAGTGTGGGTGCCTTCTCCACGTGGTTCCTGGTTTCCCTGCAGCGCTGAAGAGAATGTTAGCAAAGAGGTAACCGGGACAGTGAAAACAGTACTCAAAGACAGGGAGAGCAAGCTCTCTCTTGGCACTTTGGATGTGGGACATACAGCGAGATGTTTGCTGCTTTTGCGTTTGGCTGTTGGGAGATTTACAGCACAAAGATATCTAGTTGATTTGAAGCAGTTCCGAGAAAGTCTAAACATAATCGCCACTTCTCCCTCCTGGCACTTTCCATGTGGGAGCTATAGCAGGATGTATATTGGTTTTGAGGACAACTCAATGGACAGTGTAGGGAGAAAAGTTCCTGGCTCCTTGAATGCCGTTCCTGGAGACACTGCGATCAATGAGGGAGATATGTCAAGATGTGTGTTTGTTTTGAGGACGGCTCTCTGGAGAGTCTTAGCAAAGAGGTCACAGGGATAATCAGAGCAATTCTCAGAGACACTGAGAACAAGCTCGACAATTCCCTCCTGGCACTTTCCCTGTAGGAGATACCGCAAGACGTTTCTGTAGATTGGGCACAGCGCTCTGCAGGGTGTTAGCAGAGACTTTCCCGGGACAGTGAAACCCTATGTCAGAGACACTGAGAAGAAGCCCCAATGTTCCCTCCAGGCACTTTCAGTGTGGGTGCCTTCTCCACGTGGTTCCTGGTTTCCCTGCAGCGCTGAAGAGAATGTTAGCAAAGAGGTAACCGGGACAGTGAAAACAGTACTCAAAGACAGGGAGAGCAAGCTCTCTCTTGGCACTTTGGATGTGGGACATACAGCGAGATGTTTGCTGCTTTTGCGTTTGGCTGTTGGGAGATTTACAGCACAAAGATATCTAGTTGATTTGAAGCAGTTCCGAGAAAGTCTAAACATAATCGCCACTTCTCCCTCCTGGCACTTTCCATGTGGGAGCTATAGCAGGATGTATATTGGTTTTGAGGACAACTCAATGGACAGTGTAGGGAGAAAAGTTCCTGGCTCCTTGAATGCCGTTCCTGGAGACACTGCGATCAATGAGGGAGATATGTCAAGATGTGTGTTTGTTTTGAGGACGGCTCTCTGGAGAGTCTTAGCAAAGAGGTCACAGGGATAATCAGAGCAATTCTCAGAGACACTGAGAACAAGCTCGACAATTCCCTCCTGGCACTTTCCCTGTAGGAGATACCGCAAGACGTTTCTGTAGATTGGGCACAGCGCTCTGCAGGGTGTTAGCAGAGACTTTCCCGGGACAGTGAAACCCGATGTCAGAGACACTGAGAAGAAGCCCCAATGTTCCCTCCAGGCACTTTCAGTGTGGGTGCCTTCTCCACGTGGTTCCTGGTTTCCCTGCAGCGCTGAAGAGAATGTTAGCAAAGAGGTAACCGGGACAGTGAAAACAGTACTCAAAGACAGGGAGAGCAAGCTCTCTCTTGGCACTTTGGATGTGGGACATACAGCGAGATGTTTGCTGCTTTTGCGTTTGGCTGTTGGGAGATTTACAGCACAGAGATATCTAGTTGATTTGAAGCACTTCCGAGAAAGTCTAAACATAATCGCCACTTCTCCCTCCTGGCACTTTCCATGTGGGAGATATAGCAGGATGTATATTGGTTTTGAGGACAACTCAATGGACAGTGTAGGGAGAAAAGTTCCTGGCTCCTTGAATGCCGTTCCTGGAGACACTGCGATCAATGAGGGAGATATGTCAAGATGTGTGTTTGTTTTGGGGACGGCTCTCTGGAGAGTCTTAGCAAAGAGGTCACAGGGATAATCAGAGCAATTCTCAGAGACACTGAGAACAAGCTCGACAATTCCCTCCTGGCACTTTCCCTGTAGGAGATACCGCAAGACGTTTCTGTAGATTGGGCACAGCGCTCTGCAGGGTGTTAGCAGAGACTTTCCCGGGACAGTGAAACCCGATGTCAGAGACACTGAGAAGAAGCCCCAATGTTCCCTCCAGGCACTTTCAGTGTGGGTGCCTTCTCCACGTGGTTCCTGGTTTCCCTGCAGCGCTGAAGAGAATGTTAGCAAAGAGGTAAGCGGGACAGTGAAAACAGTACTCAAAGACAGGGAGAGCAAGCTCTCTCTTGGCACTTTGGATGTGGGACATACAGCGAGATGTTTGCTGCTTTTGCGTTTGGCTGTTGGGAGATTTACAGCACAAAGATATCTAGTTGATTTGAAGCAGTTCCGAGAAAGTCTAAACATAATCGCCACTTCTCCCTCCTGGCACTTTCCATGTGGGAGCTATAGCAGGATGTATATTGGTTTTGAGGACAACTCAATGGACAGTGTAGGGAGAAAAGTTCCTGGCTCCTTGAATGCCGTTCCTGGAGACACTGCGATCAATGAGGGAGATATGTCAAGATGTGTGTTTGTTTTGAGGACGGCTCTCTGGAGAGTCTTAGCAAAGAGGTCACAGGGATAATCAGAGCAATTCTCAGAGACACTGAGAACAAGCTCAACAATTCCCTCCTGGCACTTTCCCTGTAGGAGATACCGCAAGACGTTTCTGTAGATTGGGCACAGCGCTCTGCAAGGTGTTAGCAGAGACTTTCCCGGGACAGTGAAACCCTATGTCAGAGACACTGAGAAGAAGCCCCAATGTTCCCTCCAGGCACTTTCAGTGTGGGTGCCTTCTCCACGTGGTTCCTGGTTTCCCTGCAGCGCTGAAGAGAATGTTAGCAAAGAGGTAACCGGGACAGTGAAAACAGTACTCAAAGACAGGGAGAGCAAGCTCTCTCTTGGCATTTTGGATGTGGGACATACAGCGAGATGTTTGCTGCTTTTGCGTTTGGCTGTTGGGAGATTTACAGCACAAAGATATCTAGTTGATTTGAAGCAGTTCCGAGAAAGTCTAAACATAATCGCCACTTCTCCCTCCTGGCACTTTCCATGTGGGAGATATAGCAGGATGTATATTGGTTTTGAGGACAACTCAATGGACAGTGTAGGGAGAAAAGTTCCTGGCTCCTTGAATGCCGTTCCTGGAGACACTGCGATCAATGAGGGAGATATGTCAAGATGTGTGTTTGTTTTGGGGACGGCTCTCTGGAGAGTCTTAGCAAAGAGGTCACAGGGATAATCAGAGCAATTCTCAGAGACACTGAGAACAAGCTCGACAATTCCCTCCTGGCACTTTCCCTGTAGGAGATACCGCAAGACGTTTCTGCAGATTGGGCACAGCGCTCTGCAGGGTGTTAGCAGAGACTTTCCCGGGACAGTGAAACCCGATGTCAGAGACACTGAGAAGAAGCCCCAATGTTCCCTCCAGGCACTTTCAGTGTGGGTGCCTTCTCCACGTGGTTCCTGGTTTCCCTGCAGCGCTGAAGAGAATGTTAGCAAAGAGGTAACCGGGACAGTGAAAACAGTACTCAAAGACAGGGAGAGCAAGCTCTCTCTTGGCACTTTGGATGTGGGACATACAGCGAGATGTTTGCTGCTTTTGCGTTTGGCTGTTGGGAGATTTACAGCACAAAGATATCTAGTTGATTTGAAGCAGTTCCGAGAAAGTCTAAACATAATCGCCACTTCTCCCTCCTGGCACTTTCCATGTGGGAGCTATAGCAGGATGTATATTGGTTTTGAGGACAACTCAATGGACAGTGTAGGGAGAAAAGTTCCTGGCTCCTTGAATGCCGTTCCTGGAGACACTGCGATCAATGAGGGAGATATGTCAAGATGTGTGTTTGTTTTGAGGACGGCTCTCTGGAGAGTCTTAGCAAAGAGGTCACAGGGATAATCAGAGCAATTCTCAGAGACACTGAGGACAAGCTCCACAATTCCCTCCTGGCACTTTCCCTGTAGGAGATACCGCAAGACGTTTCTGTAGATTGGGCACAGCGCTCTGCAGGGTGTTAGCAGAGACTTTCCCGGGACTGTGAAACCCTATGTCAGAGACACTGAGAAGAAGCCCCAATGTTCCCTCCAGGCACTTTCAGTGTGGGTGCCTTCTCCACGTGGTTCCTGGTTTCCCTGCAGCGCTGAAGAGAATGTTAGCAAAGAGGTAAGCGGGACAGTGAAAACAGTACTCAAAGACAGGGAGAGCAAGCTCTCTCTTGGCACTTTGGATGTGGGACATACAGCGAGATGTTTGCTGCTTTTGCGTTTGGCTGTTGGGAGATTTACAGCACAAAGATATCTAGTTGATTTGAAGCAGTTCCGAGAAAGTCTAAACATAATCGCCACTTCTCCCTCCTGGCACTTTCCATGTGGGAGCTATAGCAGGATGTATATTGGTTTTGAGGACAACTCAATGGACAGTGTAGGGAGAAAAGTTCTTGGCTCCTTGAATGCCGTTCCTGGAGACACTGCGATCAATGAGGGAGATATGTCAAGATGTGTGTTGGTTTTGAGGACGGCTCTCTGGAGAGTCTTAGCAAAGAGGTCACAGGGATAATCAGAGCAATTCTCAGAGACACTGAGAACAAGCTCGACAATTCCCTCCTGGCACTTTCCCTGTAGGAGATACCGCAAGACGTTTCTGTAGATTGGGCACAGCGCTCTGCAGGGTGTTAGCAGAGACTTTCCCGGGACAGTGAAACCCGATGTCAGAGACACTGAGAAGAAGCCCCAATGTTCCCTCCAGGCACTTTCAGTGTGGGTGCCTTCTCCACGTGGTTCCTGGTTTCCCTGCAGCGCTGAAGAGAATGTTAGCAAAGAGGTAACCGGGACAGTGAAAACAGTACTCAAAGACAGGGAGAGCAAGCTCTCTCTTGGCACTTTGGATGTGGGACATACAGGGAGATGTTTGCTGCTTTTGCGTTTGGCTGTTGGGAGATTTACAGCACAAAGATATCTAGTTGATTTGAAGCAGTTCCGAGAAAGTCTAAACATAATCGCCACTTCTCCCTCCTGGCACTTTCCATGTGGGAGCTATAGCAGGATGTATATTGGTTTTGAGGACAACTCAATGGACAGTGTAGGGAGAAAAGTTCCTGGCTCCTTGAATGCCGTTCCTGGAGACACTGCGATCAATGAGGGAGATATGTCAAGATGTGTGTTTGTTTTGAGGACGGCTCTCTGGAGAGTCTTAGCAAAGAGGTCACAGGGATAATCAGAGCAATTCTCAGAGACACTGAGAACAAGCTCGACAATTCCCTCCTGGCACTTTCCCTGTAGGAGATACCACAAGACGTTTCTGTAGATTGGGCACAGCGCTCTGCAGCGTGTTAGCAGAGACTTTCCCGGGACTGTGAAACCCTATGTCAGAGACACTGAGAAGAAGCCCCAATGTTCCCTCCAGGCACTTTCAGTGTGGGTGCCTTCTCCACGTGGTTCCTGGTTTCCCTGCAGCGCTGAAGAGAATGTTAGCAAAGAGGTAACCGGGACAGTGAAAACAGTACTCAAAGACAGGGAGAGCAAGCTCTCTCTTGGCACTTTGGATGTGGGACATACAGCGAGATGTTTGCTGCTTTTGCGTTTGGCTGTTGGGAGATTTACAGCACAGAGATATCTAGTTGATTTGAAGCACTTCCGAGAAAGTCTAAACATAATCGCCACTTCTCCCTCCTGGCACTTTCCATGTGGGAGATATAGCAGGATGTATATTGGTTTTGAGGACAACTCAATGGACAGTGTAGGGAGAAAAGTTCCTGGCTCCTTGAATGCCGTTCCTGGAGACACTGCGATCAATGAGGGAGATATGTCAAGATGTGTGTTTGTTTTGGGGACGGCTCTCTGGAGAGTCTTAGCAAAGAGGTCACAGGGATAATCAGAGCAATTCTCAGAGACACTGAGAACAAGCTCGACAATTCCCTCCTGGCACTTTCCCTGTAGGAGATACCGCAAGACGTTTCTGTAGATTGGGCACAGCGCTCTGCAGGGTGTTAGCAGAGACTTTCCCGGGACAGTGAAACCCGATGTCAGAGACACTGAGAAGAAGCCCCAATGTTCCCTCCAGGCACTTTCAGTGTGGGTGCCTTCTCCACGTGGTTCCTGGTTTCCCTGCAGCGCTGAAGAGAATGTTAGCAAAGAGGTAAGCGGGACAGTGAAAACAGTACTCAAAGACAGGGAGAGCAAGCTCTCTCTTGGCACTTTGGATGTGGGACATACAGCGAGATGTTTGCTGCTTTTGCGTTTGGCTGTTGGGAGATTTACAGCACAAAGATATCTAGTTGATTTGAAGCAGTTCCGAGAAAGTCTAAACATAATCGCCACTTCTCCCTCCTGGCACTTTCCATGTGGGAGCTATAGCAGGATGTATATTGGTTTTGAGGACAACTCAATGGACAGTGTAGGGAGAAAAGTTCCTGGCTCCTTGAATGCCGTTCCTGGAGACACTGCGATCAATGAGGGAGATATGTCAAGATGTGTGTTTGTTTTGAGGACGGCTCTCTGGAGAGTCTTAGCAAAGAGGTCACAGGGATAATCAGAGCAATTCTCAGAGACACTGAGAACAAGCTCAACAATTCCCTCCTGGCACTTTCCCTGTAGGAGATACCGCAAGACGTTTCTGTAGATTGGGCACAGCGCTCTGCAAGGTGTT
This sequence comes from Chroicocephalus ridibundus, assembly GCF_963924245.1. Classification (NCBI taxonomy): domain Eukaryota; kingdom Metazoa; phylum Chordata; class Aves; order Charadriiformes; family Laridae; genus Chroicocephalus; species Chroicocephalus ridibundus. Next base: position 133,360 of record NW_026961290.1, read on the forward strand.
AGCAGAGACTTTCCCGGGACAGTGAAACCCGATGTCAGAGACACTGAGAAGAAGCCCCAATGTTCCCTCCAGGCACTTTCAGTGTGGGTGCCTTCTCCACGTGGTTCCTGGTTTCCCTGCAGCGCTGAAGAGAATGTTAGCAAAGAGGTAACCGGGACAGTGAAAACAGTACTCAAAGACAGGGAGAGCAAGCTCTCTCTTGGCATTTTGGATGTGGGACATACAGCGAGATGTTTGCTGCTTTTGCGTTTGGCTGTTGGGAGATTTACAGCACAAAGATATCTAGTTGATTTGAAGCAGTTCCGAGAAAGTCTAAACATAATCGCCACTTCTCCCTCCTGGCACTTTCCATGTGGGAGATATAGCAGGATGTATATTGGTTTTGAGGACAACTCAATGGACAGTGTAGGGAGAAAAGTTCCTGGCTCCTTGAATGCCGTTCCTGGAGACACTGCGATCAATGAGGGAGATATGTCAAGATGTGTGTTTGTTTTGGGGACGGCTCTCTGGAGAGTCTTAGCAAAGAGGTCACAGGGATAATCAGAGCAATTCTCAGAGACACTGAGAACAAGCTCGACAATTCCCTCCTGGCACTTTCCCTGTAGGAGATACCGCAAGACGTTTCTGCAGATTGGGCACAGCGCTCTGCAGGGTGTTAGCAGAGACTTTCCCGGGACAGTGAAACCCGATGTCAGAGACACTGAGAAGAAGCCCCAATGTTCCCTCCAGGCACTTTCAGTGTGGGTGCCTTCTCCACGTGGTTCCTGGTTTCCCTGCAGCGCTGAAGAGAATGTTAGCAAAGAGGTAACCGGGACAGTGAAAACAGTACTCAAAGACAGGGAGAGCAAGCTCTCTCTTGGCACTTTGGATGTGGGACATACAGCGAGATGTTTGCTGCTTTTGCGTTTGGCTGTTGGGAGATTTACAGCACAAAGATATCTAGTTGATTTGAAGCAGTTCCGAGAAAGTCTAAACATAATCGCCACTTCTCCCTCCTGGCACTTTCCATGTGGGAGCTATAGCAGGATGTATATTGGTTTTGAGGACAACTCAATGGACAGTGTAGGGAGAAAAGTTCCTGGCTCCTTGAATGCCGTTCCTGGAGACACTGCGATCAATGAGGGAGATATGTCAAGATGTGTGTTTGTTTTGAGGACGGCTCTCTGGAGAGTCTTAGCAAAGAGGTCACAGGGATAATCAGAGCAATTCTCAGAGACACTGAGGACAAGCTCCACAATTCCCTCCTGGCACTTTCCCTGTAGGAGATACCGCAAGACGTTTCTGTAGATTGGGCACAGCGCTCTGCAGGGTGTTAGCAGAGACTTTCCCGGGACTGTGAAACCCTATGTCAGAGACACTGAGAAGAAGCCCCAATGTTCCCTCCAGGCACTTTCAGTGTGGGTGCCTTCTCCACGTGGTTCCTGGTTTCCCTGCAGCGCTGAAGAGAATGTTAGCAAAGAGGTAAGCGGGACAGTGAAAACAGTACTCAAAGACAGGGAGAGCAAGCTCTCTCTTGGCACTTTGGATGTGGGACATACAGCGAGATGTTTGCTGCTTTTGCGTTTGGCTGTTGGGAGATTTACAGCACAAAGATATCTAGTTGATTTGAAGCAGTTCCGAGAAAGTCTAAACATAATCGCCACTTCTCCCTCCTGGCACTTTCCATGTGGGAGCTATAGCAGGATGTATATTGGTTTTGAGGACAACTCAATGGACAGTGTAGGGAGAAAAGTTCTTGGCTCCTTGAATGCCGTTCCTGGAGACACTGCGATCAATGAGGGAGATATGTCAAGATGTGTGTTGGTTTTGAGGACGGCTCTCTGGAGAGTCTTAGCAAAGAGGTCACAGGGATAATCAGAGCAATTCTCAGAGACACTGAGAACAAGCTCGACAATTCCCTCCTGGCACTTTCCCTGTAGGAGATACCGCAAGACGTTTCTGTAGATTGGGCACAGCGCTCTGCAGGGTGTTAGCAGAGACTTTCCCGGGACAGTGAAACCCGATGTCAGAGACACTGAGAAGAAGCCCCAATGTTCCCTCCAGGCACTTTCAGTGTGGGTGCCTTCTCCACGTGGTTCCTGGTTTCCCTGCAGCGCTGAAGAGAATGTTAGCAAAGAGGTAACCGGGACAGTGAAAACAGTACTCAAAGACAGGGAGAGCAAGCTCTCTCTTGGCACTTTGGATGTGGGACATACAGGGAGATGTTTGCTGCTTTTGCGTTTGGCTGTTGGGAGATTTACAGCACAAAGATATCTAGTTGATTTGAAGCAGTTCCGAGAAAGTCTAAACATAATCGCCACTTCTCCCTCCTGGCACTTTCCATGTGGGAGCTATAGCAGGATGTATATTGGTTTTGAGGACAACTCAATGGACAGTGTAGGGAGAAAAGTTCCTGGCTCCTTGAATGCCGTTCCTGGAGACACTGCGATCAATGAGGGAGATATGTCAAGATGTGTGTTTGTTTTGAGGACGGCTCTCTGGAGAGTCTTAGCAAAGAGGTCACAGGGATAATCAGAGCAATTCTCAGAGACACTGAGAACAAGCTCGACAATTCCCTCCTGGCACTTTCCCTGTAGGAGATACCGCAAGACGTTTCTGTAGATTGGGCACAGCGCTCTGCAGGGTGTTAGCAGAGACTTTCCCGGGACAGTGAAACCCGATGTCAGAGACACTGAGAAGAAGCCCCAATGTTCCCTCCAGGCACTTTCAGTGTGGGTGCCTTCTCCACGTGGTTCCTGGTTTCCCTGCAGCGCTGAAGAGAATGTTAGCAAAGAGGTAACCGGGACAGTGAAAACAGTACTCAAAGACAGGGAGAGCAAGCTCTCTCTTGGCACTTTGGATGTGGGACATACAGCGAGATGTTTGCTGCTTTTGCGTTTGGCTGTTGGGAGATTTACAGCACAAAGATATCTAGTTGATTTGAAGCAGTTCCGAGAAAGTCTAAACATAATCGCCACTTCTCCCTCCTGGCACTTTCCATGTGGGAGCTATAGCAGGATGTATATTGGTTTTGAGGACAACTCAATGGACAGTGTAGGGAGAAAAGTTCCTGGCTCCTTGAATGCCGTTCCTGGAGACACTGCGATCAATGAGGGAGATATGTCAAGATGTGTGTTTGTTTTGAGGACGGCTCTCTGGAGAGTCTTAGCAAAGAGGTCACAGGGATAATCAGAGCAATTCTCAGAGACACTGAGAACAAGCTCGACAATTCCCTCCTGGCACTTTCCCTGTAGGAGATACCACAAGACGTTTCTGTAGATTGGGCACAGCGCTCTGCAGCGTGTTAGCAGAGACTTTCCCGGGACTGTGAAACCCTATGTCAGAGACACTGAGAAGAAGCCCCAATGTTCCCTCCAGGCACTTTCAGTGTGGGTGCCTTCTCCACGTGGTTCCTGGTTTCCCTGCAGCGCTGAAGAGAATGTTAGCAAAGAGGTAACCGGGACAGTGAAAACAGTACTCAAAGACAGGGAGAGCAAGCTCTCTCTTGGCACTTTGGATGTGGGACATACAGCGAGATGTTTGCTGCTTTTGCGTTTGGCTGTTGGGAGATTTACAGCACAAAGATATCTAGTTGATTTGAAGCAGTTCCGAGAAAGTCTAAACATAATCGCCACTTCTCCCTCCTGGCACTTTCCATGTGGGAGATATAGCAGGATGTATATTGGTTTTGAGGACAACTCAATGGACAGTGTAGGGAGAAAAGTTCCTGGCTCCTTGAATGCCGTTCCTGGAGACACTGCGATCAATGTGGGAGATATGTCAAGATGTGTGTTTGTTTTGAGGACGGCTCTCTGGAGAGTCTTAGCAAAGAGGTCACAGGGATAATCAGAGCAATTCTCAGAGACACTGAGAACAAGCTCGACAATTCCCTCCTGGCACTTTCCCTGTAGGAGATACCGCAAGACGTTTCTGTAGATTGGGCACAGCGCTCTGCAGGGTGTTAGCAGAGACTTTCCCGGGACAGTGAAACCCTATGTCAGAGACACTGAGAAGAAGCCCCAATGTTCCCTCCAGGCACTTTCAGTGTGGGTGCCTTCTCCACGTGGTTCCTGGTTTCCCTGCAGCGCTGAAGAGAATGTTAGCAAAGAGGTAACCGGGACAGTGAAAACAGTACTCAAAGACAGGGAGAGCAAGCTCTCTCTTGGCACTTTGGATGTGGGACATACAGCGAGATGTTTGCTGCTTTTGCGTTTGGCTGTTGGGAGATTTACAGCACAAAGATATCTAGTTGATTTGAAGCAGTTCTGAGAAAGTCTAAACATAATCGCCACTTCTCCCTCCTGGCACTTTCCATGTGGGAGCTATAGCAGGATGTATATTGGTTTTGAGGACAACTCAATGGACAGTGTAGGGAGAAAAGTTCCTGGCTCCTTGAATGCCGTTCCTGGAGACACTGCGATCAATGAGGGAGATATGTCAAGATGTGTGTTTGTTTTGAGGACGGCTCTCTGGAGAGTCTTAGCAAAGAGGTCACAGGGATAATCAGAGCAATTCTCAGAGACACTGAGAACAAGCTCGACAATTCCCTCCTGGCACTTTCCCTGTAGGAGATACCGCAAGACGTTTCTGCAGATTGGGCACAGCGCTCTGCAGGGTGTTAGCAGAGACTTTCCCGGGACAGTGAAACCCGATGTCAGAGACACTGAGAAGAAGCCCCAATGTTCCCTCCAGGCACTTTCAGTGTGGGTGCCTTCTCCACGTGGTTCCTGGTTTCCCTGCAGCGCTGAAGAGAATGTTAGCAAAGAGGTAACCGGGACAGTGAAAACAGTACTCAAAGACAGGGAGAGCAAGCTCTCTCTTGGCACTTTGGATGTGGGACATACAGCGAGATGTTTGCTGCTTTTGCGTTTGGCTGTTGGGAGATTTACAGCACAAAGATATCTAGTTGATTTGAAGCAGTTCCGAGAAAGTCTAAACATAATCGCCACTTCTCCCTCCTGGCACTTTCCATGTGGGAGCTATAGCAGGATGTATATTGGTTTTGAGGACAACTCAATGGACAGTGTAGGGAGAAAAGTTCCTGGCTCCTTGAATGCCGTTCCTGGAGACACTGCGATCAATGAGGGAGATATGTCAAGATGTGTGTTTGTTTTGAGGACGGCTCTCTGGAGAGTCTTAGCAAAGAGGTCACAGGGATAATCAGAGCAATTCTCAGAGACACTGAGAACAAGCTCGACAATTCCCTCCTGGCACTTTCCCTGTAGGAGATACCACAAGACGTTTCTGTAGATTGGGCACAGCGCTCTGCAGCGTGTTAGCAGAGACTTTCCCGGGACAGTGAAACCCGATGTCAGAGACACTGAGAAGAAGCCCCAATGTTCCCTCCAGGCACTTTCAGTGTGGGTGCCTTCTCCACGTGGTTCCTGGTTTCCCTGCAGCGCTGAAGAGAATGTTAGCAAAGAGGTAACCGGGACAGTGAAAACAGTACTCAAAGACAGGGAGAGCAAGCTCTCTCTTGGCACTTTGGATGTGGGACATACAGCGAGATGTTTGCTGCTTTTGCGTTTGGCTGTTGGGAGATTTACAGCACAAAGATATCTAGTTGATTTGAAGCAGTTCCGAGAAAGTCTAAACATAATCGCCACTTCTCCCTCCTGGCACTTTCCATGTGGGAGCTATAGCAGGATGTATATTGGTTTTGAGGACAACTCAATGGACAGTGTAGGGAGAAAAGTTCCTGGCTCCTTGAATGCCGTTCCTGGAGACACTGCGATCAATGAGGGAGATATGTCAAGATGTGTGTTTGTTTTGAGGACGGCTCTCTGGAGAGTCTTAGCAAAGAGGTCACAGGGATAATCAGAGCAATTCTCAGAGACACTGAGGACAAGCTCCACAATTCCCTCCTGGCACTTTCCCTGTAGGAGATACCGCAAGACGTTTCTGTAGATTGGGCACAGCGCTCTGCAGGGTGTTAGCAGAGACTTTCCCGGGACTGTGAAACCCTATGTCAGAGACACTGAGAAGAAGCCCCAATGTTCCCTCCAGGCACTTTCAGTGTGGGTGCCTTCTCCACGTGGTTCCTGGTTTCCCTGCAGCGCTGAAGAGAATGTTAGCAAAGAGGTAAGCGGGACAGTGAAAACAGTACTCAAAGACAGGGAGAGCAAGCTCTCTCTTGGCACTTTGGATGTGGGACATACAGCGAGATGTTTGCTGCTTTTGCGTTTGGCTGTTGGGAGATTTACAGCACAAAGATATCTAGTTGATTTGAAGCAGTTCCGAGAAAGTCTAAACATAATCGCCACTTCTCCCTCCTGGCACTTTCCATGTGGGAGCTATAGCAGGATGTATATTGGTTTTGAGGACAACTCAATGGACAGTGTAGGGAGAAAAGTTCTTGGCTCCTTGAATGCCGTTCCTGGAGACACTGCGATCAATGAGGGAGATATGTCAAGATGTGTGTTGGTTTTGAGGACGGCTCTCTGGAGAGTCTTAGCAAAGAGGTCACAGGGATAATCAGAGCAATTCTCAGAGACACTGAGAACAAGCTCGACAATTCCCTCCTGGCACTTTCCCTGTAGGAGATACCGCAAGACGTTTCTGTAGATTGGGCACAGCGCTCTGCAGGGTGTTAGCAGAGACTTTCCCGGGACAGTGAAACCCGATGTCAGAGACACTGAGAAGAAGCCCCAATGTTCCCTCCAGGCACTTTCAGTGTGGGTGCCTTCTCCACGTGGTTCCTGGTTTCCCTGCAGCGCTGAAGAGAATGTTAGCAAAGAGGTAACCGGGACAGTGAAAACAGTACTCAAAGACAGGGAGAGCAAGCTCTCTCTTGGCACTTTGGATGTGGGACATACAGGGAGATGTTTGCTGCTTTTGCGTTTGGCTGTTGGGAGATTTACAGCACAAAGATATCTAGTTGATTTGAAGCAGTTCCGAGAAAGTCTAAACATAATCGCCACTTCTCCCTCCTGGCACTTTCCATGTGGGAGCTATAGCAGGATGTATATTGGTTTTGAGGACAACTCAATGGACAGTGTAGGGAGAAAAGTTCCTGGCTCCTTGAATGCCGTTCCTGGAGACACTGCGATCAATGAGGGAGATATGTCAAGATGTGTGTTTGTTTTGAGGACGGCTCTCTGGAGAGTCTTAGCAAAGAGGTCACAGGGATAATCAGAGCAATTCTCAGAGACACTGAGAACAAGCTCGACAATTCCCTCCTGGCACTTTCCCTGTAGGAGATACCGCAAGACGTTTCTGTAGATTGGGCACAGCGCTCTGCAGGGTGTTAGCAGAGACTTTCCCGGGACAGTGAAACCCGATGTCAGAGACACTGAGAAGAAGCCCCAATGTTCCCTCCAGGCACTTTCAGTGTGGGTGCCTTCTCCACGTGGTTCCTGGTTTCCCTGCAGCGCTGAAGAGAATGTTAGCAAAGAGGTAACCGGGACAGTGAAAACAGTACTCAAAGACAGGGAGAGCAAGCTCTCTCTTGGCACTTTGGATGTGGGACATACAGCGAGATGTTTGCTGCTTTTGCGTTTGGCTGTTGGGAGATTTACAGCACAAAGATATCTAGTTGATTTGAAGCAGTTCCGAGAAAGTCTAAACATAATCGCCACTTCTCCCTCCTGGCACTTTCCATGTGGGAGCTATAGCAGGATGTATATTGGTTTTGAGGACAACTCAATGGACAGTGTAGGGAGAAAAGTTCCTGGCTCCTTGAATGCCGTTCCTGGAGACACTGCGATCAATGAGGGAGATATGTCAAGATGTGTGTTTGTTTTGAGGACGGCTCTCTGGAGAGTCTTAGCAAAGAGGTCACAGGGATAATCAGAGCAATTCTCAGAGACACTGAGAACAAGCTCGACAATTCCCTCCTGGCACTTTCCCTGTAGGAGATACCACAAGACGTTTCTGTAGATTGGGCACAGCGCTCTGCAGCGTGTTAGCAGAGACTTTCCCGGGACTGTGAAACCCTATGTCAGAGACACTGAGAAGAAGCCCCAATGTTCCCTCCAGGCACTTTCAGTGTGGGTGCCTTCTCCACGTGGTTCCTGGTTTCCCTGCAGCGCTGAAGAGAATGTTAGCAAAGAGGTAACCGGGACAGTGAAAACAGTACTCAAAGACAGGGAGAGCAAGCTCTCTCTTGGCACTTTGGATGTGGGACATACAGCGAGATGTTTGCTGCTTTTGCGTTTGGCTGTTGGGAGATTTACAGCACAAAGATATCTAGTTGATTTGAAGCAGTTCCAAGAAAGTCTAAACATAATCGCCACTTCTCCCTCCTGGCACTTTCCATGTGGGAGATATAGCAGGATGTATATTGGTTTTGAGGACAACTCAATGGACAGTGTAGGGAGAAAAGTTCCTGGCTCCTTGAATGCCGTTCCTGGAGACACTGCGATCAATGTGGGAGATATGTCAAGATGTGTGTTTGTTTTGAGGACGGCTCTCTGGAGAGTCTTAGCAAAGAGGTCACAGGGATAATCAGAGCAATTCTCAGAGACACTGAGAACAAGCTCGACAATTCCCTCCTGGCACTTTCCCTGTAGGAGATACCGCAAGACGTTTCTGTAGATTGGGCACAGCGCTCTGCAGGGTGTTAGCAGAGACTTTCCCGGGACAGTGAAACCCTATGTCAGAGACACTGAGAAGAAGCCCCAATGTTCCCTCCAGGCACTTTCAGTGTGGGTGCCTTCTCCACGTGGTTCCTGGTTTCCCTGCAGCGCTGAAGAGAATGTTAGCAAAGAGGTAACCGGGACAGTGAAAACAGTACTCAAAGACAGGGAGAGCAAGCTCTCTCTTGGCACTTTGGATGTGGGACATACAGCGAGATGTTTGCTGCTTTTGCGTTTGGCTGTTGGGAGATTTACAGCACAAAGATATCTAGTTGATTTGAAGCAGTTCTGAGAAAGTCTAAACATAATCGCCACTTCTCCCTCCTGGCACTTTCCATGTGGGAGCTATAGCAGGATGTATATTGGTTTTGAGGACAACTCAATGGACAGTGTAGGGAGAAAAGTTCCTGGCTCCTTGAATGCCGTTCCTGGAGACACTGCGATCAATGAGGGAGATATGTCAAGATGTGTGTTTGTTTTGAGGACGGCTCTCTGGAGAGTCTTAGCAAAGAGGTCACAGGGATAATCAGAGCAATTCTCAGAGACACTGAGAACAAGCTCGACAATTCCCTCCTGGCACTTTCCCTGTAGGAGATACCGCAAGACGTTTCTGCAGATTGGGCACAGCGCTCTGCAGGGTGTTAGCAGAGACTTTCCCGGGACAGTGAAACCCGATGTCAGAGACACTGAGAAGAAGCCCCAATGTTCCCTCCAGGCACTTTCAGTGTGGGTGCCTTCTCCACGTGGTTCCTGGTTTCCCTGCAGCGCTGAAGAGAATGTTAGCAAAGAGGTAACCGGGACAGTGAAAACAGTACTCAAAGACAGGGAGAGCAAGCTCTCTCTTGGCACTTTGGATGTGGGACATACAGCGAGATGTTTGCTGCTTTTGCGTTTGGCTGTTGGGAGATTTACAGCACAAAGATATCTAGTTGATTTGAAGCAGTTCCGAGAAAGTCTAAACATAATCGCCACTTCTCCCTCCTGGCACTTTCCATGTGGGAGCTATAGCAGGATGTATATTGGTTTTGAGGACAACTCAATGGACAGTGTAGGGAGAAAAGTTCCTGGCTCCTTGAATGCCGTTCCTGGAGACACTGCGATCAATGTGGGAGATATGTCAAGATGTGTGTTTGTTTTGAGGACGGCTCTCTGGAGAGTCTTAGCAAAGAGGTCACAGGGATAATCAGAGCAATTCTCAGAGACACTGAGAACAAGCTCGACAATTCCCTCCTGGCACTTTCCCTGTAGGAGATACCGCAAGACGTTTCTGTAGATTGGGCACAGCGCTCTGCAGGGTGTTAGCAGAGACTTTCCCGGGACAGTGAAACCCGATGTCAGAGACACTGAGAAGAAGCCCCAATGTTCCCTCCAGGCACTTTCAGTGTGGGTGCCTTCTCCACGTGGTTCCTGGTTTCCCTGCAGCGCTGAAGAGAATGTTAGCAAAGAGGTAACCGGGACAGTGAAAACAGTACTCAAAGACAGGGAGAGCAAGCTCTCTCTTGGCACTTTGGATGTGGGACATACAGCGAGATGTTTGCTGCTTTTGCGTTTGGCTGTTGGGAGATTTACAGCACAAAGATATCTAGTTGATTTGAAGCAGTTCCGAGAAAGTCTAAACATAATCGCCACTTCTCCCTCCTGGCACTTTCCATGTGGGAGCTATAGCAGGATGTATATTGGTTTTGAGGACAACTCAATGGACAGTGTAGGGAGAAAAGTTCCTGGCTCCTTGAATGCCGTTCCTGGAGACACTGCGATCAATGTGGGAGATATGTCAAGATGTGTGTTTGTTTTGAGGACGGCTCTCTGGAGAGTCTTAGCAAAGAGGTCACAGGGATAATCAGAGCAATTCTCAGAGACACTGAGAACAAGCTCGACAATTCCCTCCTGGCACTTTCCCTGTAGGAGATACCACAAGACGTTTCTGTAGATTGGGCACAGCGCTCTGCAGCGTGTTAGCAGAGACTTTCCCGGGACAGTGAAACCCGATGTCAGAGACACTGAGAAGAAGCCCCAATGTTCCCTCCAGGCACTTTCAGTGTGGGTGCCTTCTCCACGTGGTTCCTGGTTTCCCTGCAGCGCTGAAGAGAATGTTAGCAAAGAGGTAACCGGGACAGTGAAAACAGTACTCAAAGACAGGGAGAGCAAGCTCTCTCTTGGCACTTTGGATGTGGGACATACAGCGAGATGTTTGCTGCTTTTGCGTTTGGCTGTTGGGAGATTTACAGCACAAAGATATCTAGTTGATTTGAAGCAGTTCCGAGAAAGTCTAAACATAATCGCCACTTCTCCCTCCTGGCACTTTCCATGTGGGAGCTATAGCAGGATGTATATTGGTTTTGAGGACAACTCAATGGACAGTGTAGGGAGAAAAGTTCCTGGCTCCTTGAATGCCGTTCCTGGAGACACTGCGATCAATGAGGGAGATATGTCAAGATGTGTGTTTGTTTTGAGGACGGCTCTCTGGAGAGTCTTAGCAAAGAGGTCACAGGGATAATCAGAGCAATTCTCAGAGACACTGAGAACAAGCTCGACAATTCCCTCCTGGCACTTTCCCTGTAGGAGATACCGCAAGACGTTTCTGTAGATTGGGCACAGCGCTCTGCAGGGTGTTAGCAGAGACTTTCCCGGGACAGTGAAACCCGATGTCAGAGACACTGAGAAGAAGCCCCAATGTTCCCTCCAGGCACTTTCAGTGTGGGTGCCTTCTCCACGTGGTTCCTGGTTTCCCTGCAGCGCTGAAGAGAATGTTAGCAAAGAGGTAACCGGGACAGTGAAAACAGTACTCAAAGACAGGGAGAGCAAGCTCTCTCTTGGCACTTTGGATGTGGGACATACAGCGAGATGTTTGCTGCTTTTGCGTTTGGCTGTTGGGAGATTTACAGCACAAAGATATCTAGTTGATTTGAAGCAGTTCCGAGAAAGTCTAAACATAATCGCCACTTCTCCCTCCTGGCACTTTCCATGTGGGAGCTATAGCAGGATGTATATTGGTTTTGAGGACAACTCAATGGACAGTGTAGGGAGAAAAGTTCCTGGCTCCTTGAATGCCGTTCCTGGAGACACTGCGATCAATGAGGGAGATATGTCAAGATGTGTGTTTGTTTTGAGGACGGCTCTCTGGAGAGTCTTAGCAAAGAGGTCACAGGGATAATCAGAGCAATTCTCAGAGACACTGAGAACAAGCTCGACAATTCCCTCCTGGCACTTTCCCTGTAGGAGATACCGCAAGACGTTTCTGTAGATTGGGCACAGCGCTCTGCAGGGTGTTAGCAGAGACTTTCCCGGGACAGTGAAACCCTATGTCAGAGACACTGAGAAGAAGCCCCAATGTTCCCTCCAGGCACTTTCAGTGTGGGTGCCTTCTCCACGTGGTTCCTGGTTTCCCTGCAGCGCTGAAGAGAATGTTAGCAAAGAGGTAACCGGGACAGTGAAAACAGTACTCAAAGACAGGGAGAGCAAGCTCTCTCTTGGCACTTTGGATGTGGGACATACAGCGAGATGTTTGCTGCTTTTGCGTTTGGCTGTTGGGAGATTTACAGCACAAAGATATCTAGTTGATTTGAAGCAGTTCCGAGAAAGTCTAAACATAATCGCCACTTCTCCCTCCTGGCACTTTCCATGTGGGAGATATAGCAGGATGTATATTGGTTTTGAGGACAACTCAATGGACAGTGTAGGGAGAAAAGTTCCTGGCTCCTTGAATGCCGTTCCTGGAGACACTGCGATCAATGAGGGAGATATGTCAAGATGTGTGTTTGTTTTGAGGACGGCTCTCTGGAGAGTCTTAGCAAAGAGGTCACAGGGATAATCAGAGCAATTCTCAGAGACACTGAGAACAAGCTCGACAATTCCCTCCTGGCACTTTCCCTGTAGGAGATACCACAAGACGTTTCTGTAGATTGGGCACAGCGCTCTGCAGCGTGTTAGCAGAGACTTTCCCGGGACAGTGAAACCCTATGTCAGAGACACTGAGAAGAAGCCCCAATGTTCCCTCCAGGCACTTTCAGTGTGGGTGCCTTCTCCACGTGGTTCCTGGTTTCCCTGCAGCGCTGAAGAGAATGTTAGCAAAGAGGTAACCGGGACAGTGAAAACAGTACTCAAAGACAGGGAGAGCAAGCTCTCTCTTGGCACTTTGGATGTGGGACATACAGCGAGATGTTTGCTGCTTTTGCGTTTGGCTGTTGGGAGATTTACAGCACAAAGATATCTAGTTGATTTGAAGCAGTTCCGAGAAAGTCTAAACATAATCGCCACTTCTCCCTCCTGGCACTTTCCATGTGGGAGCTATAGCAGGATGTATATTGGTTTTGAGGACAACTCAATGGACAGTGTAGGGAGAAAAGTTCCTGGCTCCTTGAATGCCGTTCCTGGAGACACTGCGATCAATGAGGGAGATATGTCAAGATGTGTGTTTGTTTTGAGGACGGCTCTCTGGAGAGTCTTAGCAAAGAGGTCACAGGGATAATCAGAGCAATTCTCAGAGACACTGAGAACAAGCTCGACAATTCCCTCCTGGCACTTTCCCTGTAGGAGATACCGCAAGACGTTTCTGTAGATTGGGCACAGCGCTCTGCAGGGTGTTAGCAGAGACTTTCCCGGGACAGTGAAACCCTATGTCAGAGACACTGAGAAGAAGCCCCAATGTTCCCTCCAGGCACTTTCAGTGTGGGTGCCTTCTCCACGTGGTTCCTGGTTTCCCTGCAGCGCTGAAGAGAATGTTAGCAAAGAGGTAACCGGGACAGTGAAAACAGTACTCAAAGACAGGGAGAGCAAGCTCTCTCTTGGCACTTTGGATGTGGGACATACAGCGAGATGTTTGCTGCTTTTGCGTTTGGCTGTTGGGAGATTTACAGCACAAAGATATCTAGTTGATTTGAAGCAGTTCCAAGAAAGTCTAAACATAATCGCCACTTCTCCCTCCTGGCACTTTCCATGTGGGAGATATAGCAGGATGTATATTGGTTTTGAGGACAACTCAATGGACAGTGTAGGGAGAAAAGTTCCTGGCTCCTTGAATGCCGTTCCTGGAGACACTGCGATCAATGTGGGAGATATGTCAAGATGTGTGTTTGTTTTGAGGACGGCTCTCTGGAGAGTCTTAGCAAAGAGGTCACAGGGATAATCAGAGCAATTCTCAGAGACACTGAGAACAAGCTCGACAATTCCCTCCTGGCACTTTCCCTGTAGGAGATACCGCAAGACGTTTCTGTAGATTGGGCACAGCGCTCTGCAGGGTGTTAGCAGAGACTTTCCCGGGACAGTGAAACCCTATGTCAGAGACACTGAGAAGAAGCCCCAATGTTCCCTCCAGGCACTTTCAGTGTGGGTGCCTTCTCCACGTGGTTCCTGGTTTCCCTGCAGCGCTGAAGAGAATGTTAGCAAAGAGGTAACCGGGACAGTGAAAACAGTACTCAAAGACAGGGAGAGCAAGCTCTCTCTTGGCACTTTGGATGTGGGACATACAGCGAGATGTTTGCTGCTTTTGCGTTTGGCTGTTGGGAGATTTACAGCACAAAGATATCTAGTTGATTTGAAGCAGTTCCGAGAAAGTCTAAACATAATCGCCACTTCTCCCTCCTGGCACTTTCCATGTGGGAGCTATAGCAGGATGTATATTGGTTTTGAGGACAACTCAATGGACAGTGTAGGGAGAAAAGTTCCTGGCTCCTTGAATGCCGTTCCTGGAGACACTGCGATCAATGAGGGAGATATGTCAAGATGTGTGTTTGTTTTGAGGACGGCTCTCTGGAGAGTCTTAGCAAAGAGGTCACAGGGATAATCAGAGCAATTCTCAGAGACACTGAGAACAAGCTCGACAATTCCCTCCTGGCACTTTCCCTGTAGGAGATACCGCAAGACGTTTCTGCAGATTCGGCACAGCGCTCTGCAGGGTGTTAGCAGAGACTTTCCCGGGACAGTGAAACCCGATGTCAGAGACACTGAGAAGAAGCCCCAATGTTCCCTCCAGGCACTTTCAGTGTGGGTGCCTTCTCCACGTGGTTCCTGGTTTCCCTGCAGCGCTGAAGAGAATGTTAGCAAAGAGGTAACCGGGACAGTGAAAACAGTACTCAAAGACAGGGAGAGCAAGCTCTCTCTTGGCACTTTGGATGTGGGACATACAGCGAGATGTTTGCTGCTTTTGCGTTTGGCTGTTGGGAGATTTACAGCACAAAGATATCTAGTTGATTTGAAGCAGTTCCGAGAAAGTCTAAACATAATCGCCACTTCTCCCTCCTGGCACTTTCCATGTGGGAGCTATAGCAGGATGTATATTGGTTTTGAGGACAACTCAATGGACAGTGTAGGGAGAAAAGTTCCTGGCTCCTTGAATGCCGTTCCTGGAGACACTGCGATCAATGAGGGAGATATGTCAAGATGTGTGTTTGTTTTGAGGACGGCTCTCTGGAGAGTCTTAGCAAAGAGGTCACAGGGATAATCAGAGCAATTCTCAGAGACACTGAGAACAAGCTCGACAATTCCCTCCTGGCACTTTCCCTGTAGGAGATACCGCAAGACGTTTCTGTAGATTGGGCACAGCGCTCTGCAGGGTGTTAGCAGAGACTTTCCCGGGACAGTGAAACCCGATGTCAGAGACACTGAGAAGAAGCCCCAATGTTCCCTCCAGGCACTTTCAGTGTGGGTGCCTTCTCCACGTGGTTCCTGGTTTCCCTGCAGCGCTGAAGAGAATGTTAGCAAAGAGGTAACCGGGACAGTGAAAACAGTACTCAAAGACAGGGAGAGCAAGCTCTCTCTTGGCACTTTGGATGTGGGACATACAGCGAGATGTTTGCTGCTTTTGCGTTTGGCTGTTGGGAGATTTACAGCACAAAGATATCTAGTTGATTTGAAGCAGTTCCGAGAAAGTCTAAACATAATCGCCACTTCTCCCTCCTGGCACTTTCCATGTGGGAGCTATAGCAGGATGTATATTGGTTTTGAGGACAACTCAATGGACAGTGTAGGGAGAAAAGTTCCTGGCTCCTTGAATGCCGTTCCTGGAGACACTGCGATCAATGTGGGAGATATGTCAAGATGTGTGTTTGTTTTGAGGACGGCTCTCTGGAGAGTCTTAGCAAAGAGGTCACAGGGATAATCAGAGCAATTCTCAGAGACACTGAGAACAAGCTCGACAATTCCCTCCTGGCACTTTCCCTGTAGGAGATACCACAAGACGTTTCTGTAGATTGGGCACAGCGCTCTGCAGCGTGTTAGCAGAGACTTTCCCGGGACAGTGAAACCCGATGTCAGAGACACTGAGAAGAAGCCCCAATGTTCCCTCCAGGCACTTTCAGTGTGGGTGCCTTCTCCACGTGGTTCCTGGTTTCCCTGCAGCGCTGAAGAGAATGTTAGCAAAGAGGTAACCGGGACAGTGAAAACAGTACTCAAAGACAGGGAGAGCAAGCTCTCTCTTGGCACTTTGGATGTGGGACATACAGCGAGATGTTTGCTGCTTTTGCGTTTGGCTGTTGGGAGATTTACAGCACAAAGATATCTAGTTGATTTGAAGCAGTTCCGAGAAAGTCTAAACATAATCGCCACTTCTCCCTCCTGGCACTTTCCATGTGGGAGCTATAGCAGGATGTATATTGGTTTTGAGGACAACTCAATGGACAGTGTAGGGAGAAAAGTTCCTGGCTCCTTGAATGCCGTTCCTGGAGACACTGCGATCAATGTGGGAGATATGTCAAGATGTGTGTTTGTTTTGAATACGGCTCTCTGGAGAGTCTTAGCAAAGAGGTCACAGGGATAATCAGAGCAATTCTCAGAGACACTGAGAACAAGCTCGACAATTCCCTCCTGGCACTTTCCCTGTAGGAGATACCGCAAGACGTTTCTGTAGATTGGGCACAGCGCTCTGCAGCGTGTTAGCAGAGACTTTCCCGGGACAGTGAAACCCGATGTCAGAGACACTGAGAAGAAGCCCCAATGTTCCCTCCAGGCACTTTCAGTGTGGGTGCCTTCTCCACGTGGTTCCTGGTTTCCCTGCAACGCTGAAGAGAATGTTAGCAAAGAGGTAACCGGGACAGTGAAAACAGTACTCAAAGACAGGGAGAGCAAGCTCTCTCTTGGCACTTTGGATGTGGGACATACAGCGAGATGTTTGCTGCTTTTGCGTTTGGCTGTTGGGAGATTTACAGCACAAAGATATCTAGTTGATTTGAAGCAGTTCCGAGAAAGTCTAAACATAATCGCCACTTCTCCCTCCTGGCACTTTCCATGTGGGAGCTATAGCAGGATGTATATTGGTTTTGAGGACAACTCAATGGACAGTGTAGGGAGAAAAGTTCCTGGCTCCTTGAATGCCGTTCCTGGAGACACTGCGATCAATGTGGGAGATATGTCAAGATGTGTGTTTGTTTTGAGGACGGCTCTCTGGAGAGTCTTAGCAAAGAGGTCACAGGGATAATCAGAGCAATTCTCAGAGACACTGAGAACAAGCTCGACAATTCCCTCCTGGCACTTTCCCTGTAGGAGATACCGCAAGACGTTTCTGTAGATTGGGCACAGCGCTCTGCAGGGTGTTAGCAGAGACTTTCCCGGGACAGTGAAACCCGATGTCAGAGACACTGAGAAGAAGCCCCAATGTTCCCTCCAGGCACTTTCAGTGTGGGTGCCTTCTCCACGTGGTTCCTGGTTTCCCTGCAGCGCTGAAGAGAATGTTAGCAAAGAGGTAACCGGGACAGTGAAAACAGTACTCAAAGACAGGGAGAGCAAGCTCTCTCTTGGCACTTTGGATGTGGGACATACAGCGAGATGTTTGCTGCTTTTGCGTTTGGCTGTTGGGAGATTTACAGCACAAAGATATCTAGTTGATTTGAAGCAGTTCCGAGAAAGTCTAAACATAATCGCCACTTCTCCCTCCTGGCACTTTCCATGTGGGAGCTATAGCAGGATGTATATTGGTTTTGAGGACAACTCAATGGACAGTGTAGGGAGAAAAGTTCCTGGCTCCTTGAATGCCGTTCCTGGAGACACTGCGATCAATGTGGGAGATATGTCAAGATGTGTGTTTGTTTTGAGGACGGCTCTCTGGAGAGTCTTAGCAAAGAGGTCACAGGGATAATCAGAGCAATTCTCAGAGACACTGAGAACAAGCTCGACAATTCCCTCCTGGCACTTTCCCTGTAGGAGATACCACAAGACGTTTCTGTAGATTGGGCACAGCGCTCTGCAGCGTGTTAGCAGAGACTTTCCCGGGACAGTGAAACCCGATGTCAGAGACACTGAGAAGAAGCCCCAATGTTCCCTCCAGGCACTTTCAGTGTGGGTGCCTTCTCCACGTGGTTCCTGGTTTCCCTGCAGCGCTGAAGAGAATGTTAGCAAAGAGGTAACCGGGACAGTGAAAACAGTACTCAAAGACAGGGAGAGCAAGCTCTCTCTTGGCACTTTGGATGTGGGACATACAGCGAGATGTTTGCTGCTTTTGCGTTTGGCTGTTGGGAGATTTACAGCACAAAGATATCTAGTTGATTTGAAGCAGTTCCGAGAAAGTCTAAACATAATCGCCACTTCTCCCTCCTGGCACTTTCCATGTGGGAGCTATAGCAGGATGTATATTGGTTTTGAGGACAACTCAATGGACAGTGTAGGGAGAAAAGTTCCTGGCTCCTTGAATGCCGTTCCTGGAGACACTGCGATCAATGAGGGAGATATGTCAAGATGTGTGTTTGTTTTGAGGACGGCTCTCTGGAGAGTCTTAGCAAAGAGGTCACAGGGATAATCAGAGCAATTCTCAGAGACACTGAGAACAAGCTCGACAATTCCCTCCTGGCACTTTCCCTGTAGGAGATACCGCAAGACGTTTCTGTAGATTGGGCACAGCGCTCTGCAGGGTGTTAGCAGAGACTTTCCCGGGACAGTGAAACCCGATGTCAGAGACACTGAGAAGAAGCCCCAATGTTCCCTCCAGGCACTTTCAGTGTGGGTGCCTTCTCCACGTGGTTCCTGGTTTCCCTGCAGCGCTGAAGAGAATGTTAGCAAAGAGGTAACCGGGACAGTGAAAACAGTACTCAAAGACAGGGAGAGCAAGCTCTCTCTTGGCACTTTGGATGTGGGACATACAGGGAGATGTTTGCTGCTTTTGCGTTTGGCTGTTGGGAGATTTACAGCACAAAGATATCTAGTTGATTTGAAGCAGTTCCGAGAAAGTCTAAACATAATCGCCACTTCTCCCTCCTGGCACTTTCCATGTGGGAGCTATAGCAGGATGTATATTGGTTTTGAGGACAACTCAATGGACAGTGTAGGGAGAAAAGTTCCTGGCTCCTTGAATGCCGTTCCTGGAGACACTGCGATCAATGAGGGAGATATGTCAAGATGTGTGTTTGTTTTGAGGACGGCTCTCTGGAGAGTCTTAGCAAAGAGGTCACAGGGATAATCAGAGCAATTCTCAGAGACACTGAGAACAAGCTCGACAATTCCCTCCTGGCACTTTCCCTGTAGGAGATACCGCAAGACGTTTCTGTAGATTGGGCACAGCGCTCTGCAGGGTGTTAGCAGAGACTTTCCCGGGACAGTGAAACCCTATGTCAGAGACACTGAGAAGAAGCCCCAATGTTCCCTGCAGGCACTTTCAGTGTGGGTGCCTTCTCCACGTGGTTCCTGGTTTCCCTGCAGCGCTGAAGAGAATGTTAGCAAAGAGGTAACCGGGACAGTGAAAACAGTACTCAAAGACAGGGAGAGCAAGCTCTCTCTTGGCACTTTGGATGTGGGACATACAGCGAGATGTTTGCTGCTTTTGCGTTTGGCTGTTGGGAGATTTACAGCACAAAGATATCTAGTTGATTTGAAGCAGTTCCGAGAAAGTCTAAACATAATCGCCACTTCTCCCTCCTGGCACTTTCCATGTGGGAGATATAGCAGGATGTATATTGGTTTTGAGGACAACTCAATGGACAGTGTAGGGAGAAAAGTTCCTGGCTCCTTGAATGCCGTTCCTGGAGACACTGCGATCAATGAGGGAGATATGTCAAGATGTGTGTTTGTTTTGAGGACGGCTCTCTGGAGAGTCTTAGCAAAGAGGTCACAGGGATAATCAGAGCAATTCTCAGAGACACTGAGAACAAGCTCGACAATTCCCTCCTGGCACTTTCCCTGTAGGAGATACCACAAGACGTTTCTGTAGATTGGGCACAGCGCTCTGCAGCGTGTTAGCAGAGACTTTCCCGGGACAGTGAAACCCTATGTCAGAGACACTGAGAAGAAGCCCCAATGTTCCCTCCAGGCACTTTCAGTGTGGGTGCCTTCTCCACGTGGTTCCTGGTTTCCCTGCAGCGCTGAAGAGAATGTTAGCAAAGAGGTAACCGGGACAGTGAAAACAGTACTCAAAGACAGGGAGAGCAAGCTCTCTCTTGGCACTTTGGATGTGGGACATACAGCGAGATGTTTGCTGCTTTTGCGTTTGGCTGTTGGGAGATTTACAGCACAAAGATATCTAGTTGATTTGAAGCAGTTCCGAGAAAGTCTAAACATAATCGCCACTTCTCCCTCCTGGCACTTTCCATGTGGGAGCTATAGCAGGATGTATATTGGTTTTGAGGACAACTCAATGGACAGTGTAGGGAGAAAAGTTCCTGGCTCCTTGAATGCCGTTCCTGGAGACACTGCGATCAATGTGGGAGATATGTCAAGATGTGTGTTTGTTTTGAGGACGGCTCTCTGGAGAGTCTTAGCAAAGAGGTCACAGGGATAATCAGAGCAATTCTCAGAGACACTGAGAACAAGCTCGACAATTCCCTCCTGGCACTTTCCCTGTAGGAGATACCGCAAGACGTTTCTGTAGATTGGGCACAGCGCTCTGCAGGGTGTTAGCAGAGACTTTCCCGGGACAGTGAAACCCGATGTCAGAGACACTGAGAAGAAGCCCCAATGTTCCCTCCAGGCACTTTCAGTGTGGGTGCCTTCTCCACGTGGTTCCTGGTTTCCCTGCAGCGCTGAAGAGAATGTTAGCAAAGAGGTAACCGGGACAGTGAAAACAGTACTCAAAGACAGGGAGAGCAAGCTCTCTCTTGGCACTTTGGATGTGGGACATACAGCGAGATGTTTGCTGCTTTTGCGTTTGGCTGTTGGGAGATTTACAGCACAAAGATATCTAGTTGATTTGAAGCAGTTCTGAGAAAGTCTAAACATAATCGCCACTTCTCCCTCCTGGCACTTTCCATGTGGGAGCTATAGCAGGATGTATATTGGTTTTGAGGACAACTCAATGGACAGTGTAGGGAGAAAAGTTCCTGGCTCCTTGAATGCCGTTCCTGGAGACACTGCGATCAATGAGGGAGATATGTCAAGATGTGTGTTTGTTTTGAGGACGGCTCTCTGGAGAGTCTTAGCAAAGAGGTCACAGGGATAATCAGAGCAATTCTCAGAGACACTGAGAACAAGCTCGACAATTCCCTCCTGGCACTTTCCCTGTAGGAGATACCGCAAGACGTTTCTGCAGATTCGGCACAGCGCTCTGCAGGGTGTTAGCAGAGACTTTCCCGGGACAGTGAAACCCGATGTCAGAGACACTGAGAAGAAGCCCCAATGTTCCCTCCAGGCACTTTCAGTGTGGGTGCCTTCTCCACGTGGTTCCTGGTTTCCCTGCAGCGCTGAAGAGAATGTTAGCAAAGAGGTAACCGGGACAGTGAAAACAGTACTCAAAGACAGGGAGAGCAAGCTCTCTCTTGGCACTTTGGATGTGGGACATACAGCGAGATGTTTGCTGCTTTTGCGTTTGGCTGTTGGGAGATTTACAGCACAAAGATATCTAGTTGATTTGAAGCAGTTCCGAGAAAGTCTAAACATAATCGCCACTTCTCCCTCCTGGCACTTTCCATGTGGGAGCTATAGCAGGATGTATATTGGTTTTGAGGACAACTCAATGGACAGTGTAGGGAGAAAAGTTCCTGGCTCCTTGAATGCCGTTCCTGGAGACACTGCGATCAATGAGGGAGATATGTCAAGATGTGTGTTTGTTTTGAGGACGGCTCTCTGGAGAGTCTTAGCAAAGAGGTCACAGGGATAATCAGAGCAATTCTCAGAGACACTGAGAACAAGCTCGACAATTCCCTCCTGGCACTTTCCCTGTAGGAGATACCGCAAGACGTTTCTGTAGATTGGGCACAGCGCTCTGCAGGGTGTTAGCAGAGACTTTCCCGGGACAGTGAAACCCGATGTCAGAGACACTGAGAAGAAGCCCCAATGTTCCCTCCAGGCACTTTCAGTGTGGGTGCCTTCTCCACGTGGTTCCTGGTTTCCCTGCAGCGCTGAAGAGAATGTTAGCAAAGAGGTAACCGGGACAGTGAAAACAGTACTCAAAGACAGGGAGAGCAAGCTCTCTCTTGGCACTTTGGATGTGGGACATACAGCGAGATGTTTGCTGCTTTTGCGTTTGGCTGTTGGGAGATTTACAGCACAAAGATATCTAGTTGATTTGAAGCAGTTCCGAGAAAGTCTAAACATAATCGCCACTTCTCCCTCCTGGCACTTTCCATGTGGGAGCTATAGCAGGATGTATATTGGTTTTGAGGACAACTCAATGGACAGTGTAGGGAGAAAAGTTCCTGGCTCCTTGAATGCCGTTCCTGGAGACACTGCGATCAATGTGGGAGATATGTCAAGATGTGTGTTTGTTTTGAGGACGGCTCTCTGGAGAGTCTTAGCAAAGAGGTCACAGGGATAATCAGAGCAATTCTCAGAGACACTGAGAACAAGCTCGACAATTCCCTCCTGGCACTTTCCCTGTAGGAGATACCACAAGACGTTTCTGTAGATTGGGCACAGCGCTCTGCAGCGTGTTAGCAGAGACTTTCCCGGGACAGTGAAACCCGATGTCAGAGACACTGAGAAGAAGCCCCAATGTTCCCTCCAGGCACTTTCAGTGTGGGTGCCTTCTCCACGTGGTTCCTGGTTTCCCTGCAGCGCTGAAGAGAATGTTAGCAAAGAGGTAACCGGGACAGTGAAAACAGTACTCAAAGACAGGGAGAGCAAGCTCTCTCTTGGCACTTTGGATGTGGGACATACAGCGAGATGTTTGCTGCTTTTGCGTTTGGCTGTTGGGAGATTTACAGCACAAAGATATCTAGTTGATTTGAAGCAGTTCCGAGAAAGTCTAAACATAATCGCCACTTCTCCCTCCTGGCACTTTCCATGTGGGAGCTATAGCAGGATGTATATTGGTTTTGAGGACAACTCAATGGACAGTGTAGGGAGAAAAGTTCCTGGCTCCTTGAATGCCGTTCCTGGAGACACTGCGATCAATGTGGGAGATATGTCAAGATGTGTGTTTGTTTTGAGGACGGCTCTCTGGAGAGTCTTAGCAAAGAGGTCACAGGGATAATCAGAGCAATTCTCAGAGACACTGAGAACAAGCTCGACAATTCCCTCCTGGCACTTTCCCTGTAGGAGATACCGCAAGACGTTTCTGTAGATTGGGCACAGCGCTCTGCAGCGTGTTAGCAGAGACTTTCCCGGGACAGTGAAACCCGATGTCAGAGACACTGAGAAGAAGCCCCAATGTTCCCTCCAGGCACTTTCAGTGTGGGTGCCTTCTCCACGTGGTTCCTGGTTTCCCTGCAGCGCTGAAGAGAATGTTAGCAAAGAGGTAAGCGGGACAGTGAAAACAGTACTCAAAGACAGGGAGAGCAAGCTCTCTCTTGGCACTTTGGATGTGGGACATACAGCGAGATGTTTGCTGCTTTTGCGTTTGGCTGTTGGGAGATTTACAGCACAAAGATATCTAGTTGATTTGAAGCAGTTCCAAGAAAGTCTAAACATAATCGCCACTTCTCCCTCCTGGCACTTTCCATGTGGGAGCTATAGCAGGATGTATATTGGTTTTGAGGACAACTCAATGGACAGTGTAGGGAGAAAAGTTCCTGGCTCCTTGAATGCCGTTCCTGGAGACACTGCGATCAATGTGGGAGATATGTCAAGATGTGTGTTTGTTTTGAGGACGGCTCTCTGGAGAGTCTTAGCAAAGAGGTCACAGGGATAATCAGAGCAATTCTCAGAGACACTGAGAACAAGCTCGACAATTCCCTCCTGGCACTTTCCCTGTAGGAGATACCACAAGACGTTTCTGTAGATTGGGCACAGCGCTCTGCAGCGTGTTAGCAGAGACTTTCCCGGGACAGTGAAACCCGATGTCAGAGACACTGAGAAGAAGCCCCAATGTTCCCTCCAGGCACTTTCAGTGTGGGTGCCTTCTCCACGTGGTTCCTGGTTTCCCTGCAGCGCTGAAGAGAATGTTAGCAAAGAGGTAACCGGGACAGTGAAAACAGTACTCAAAGACAGGGAGAGCAAGCTCTCTCTTGGCACTTTGGATGTGGGACATACAGCGAGATGTTTGCTGCTTTTGCGTTTGGCTGTTGGGAGATTTACAGCACAAAGATATCTAGTTGATTTGAAGCAGTTCCAAGAAAGTCTAAACATAATCGCCACTTCTCCCTCCTGGCACTTTCCATGTGGGAGATATAGCAGGATGTATATTGGTTTTGAGGACAACTCAATGGACAGTGTAGGGAGAAAAGTTCCTGGCTCCTTGAATGCCGTTCCTGGAGACACTGCGATCAATGAGGGAGATATGTCAAGATGTGTGTTTGTTTTGAGGACGGCTCTCTGGAGAGTCTTAGCAAAGAGGTCACAGGGATAATCAGAGCAATTCTCAGAGACACTGAGAACAAGCTCGACAATTCCCTCCTGGCACTTTCCCTGTAGGAGATACCGCAAGACGTTTCTGTAGATTGGGCACAGCGCTCTGCAGGGTGTTAGCAGAGACTTTCCCGGGACAGTGAAACCCGATGTCAGAGACACTGAGAAGAAGCCCCAATGTTCCCTCCAGGCACTTTCAGTGTGGGTGCCTTCTCCACGTGGTTCCTGGTTTCCCTGCAGCGCTGAAGAGAATGTTAGCAAAGAGGTAACCGGGACAGTGAAAACAGTACTCAAAGACAGGGAGAGCAAGCTCTCTCTTGGCACTTTGGATGTGGGACATACAGCGAGATGTTTGCTGCTTTTGCGTTTGGCTGTTGGGAGATTTACAGCACAAAGATATCTAGTTGATTTGAAGCAGTTCTGAGAAAGTCTAAACATAATCGCCACTTCTCCCTCCTGGCACTTTCCATGTGGGAGCTATAGCAGGATGTATATTGGTTTTGAGGACAACTCAATGGACAGTGTAGGGAGAAAAGTTCCTGGCTCCTTGAATGCCGTTCCTGGAGACACTGCGATCAATGAGGGAGATATGTCAAGATGTGTGTTTGTTTTGAGGACGGCTCTCTGGAGAGTCTTAGCAAAGAGGTCACAGGGATAATCAGAGCAATTCTCAGAGACACTGAGAACAAGCTCGACAATTCCCTCCTGGCACTTTCCCTGTAGGAGATACCGCAAGACGTTTCTGCAGATTCGGCACAGCGCTCTGCAGGGTGTTAGCAGAGACTTTCCCGGGACAGTGAAACCCGATGTCAGAGACACTGAGAAGAAGCCCCAATGTTCCCTCCAGGCACTTTCAGTGTGGGTGCCTTCTCCACGTGGTTCCTGGTTTCCCTGCAGCGCTGAAGAGAATGTTAGCAAAGAGGTAACCGGGACAGTGAAAACAGTACTCAAAGACAGGGAGAGCAAGCTCTCTCTTGGCACTTTGGATGTGGGACATACAGCGAGATGTTTGCTGCTTTTGCGTTTGGCTGTTGGGAGATTTACAGCACAAAGATATCTAGTTGATTTGAAGCAGTTCCGAGAAAGTCTAAACATAATCGCCACTTCTCCCTCCTGGCACTTTCCATGTGGGAGCTATAGCAGGATGTATATTGGTTTTGAGGACAACTCAATGGACAGTGTAGGGAGAAAAGTTCCTGGCTCCTTGAATGCCGTTCCTGGAGACACTGCGATCAATGAGGGAGATATGTCAAGATGTGTGTTTGTTTTGAGGACGGCTCTCTGGAGAGTCTTAGCAAAGAGGTCACAGGGATAATCAGAGCAATTCTCAGAGACACTGAGAACAAGCTCGACAATTCCCTCCTGGCACTTTCCCTGTAGGAGATACCGCAAGACGTTTCTGTAGATTGGGCACAGCGCTCTGCAGGGTGTTAGCAGAGACTTTCCCGGGACAGTGAAACCCGATGTCAGAGACACTGAGAAGAAGCCCCAATGTTCCCTCCAGGCACTTTCAGTGTGGGTGCCTTCTCCACGTGGTTCCTGGTTTCCCTGCAGCGCTGAAGAGAATGTTAGCAAAGAGGTAACCGGGACAGTGAAAACAGTACTCAAAGACAGGGAGAGCAAGCTCTCTCTTGGCACTTTGGATGTGGGACATACAGCGAGATGTTTGCTGCTTTTGCGTTTGGCTGTTGGGAGATTTACAGCACAAAGATATCTAGTTGATTTGAAGCAGTTCCGAGAAAGTCTAAACATAATCGCCACTTCTCCCTCCTGGCACTTTCCATGTGGGAGCTATAGCAGGATGTATATTGGTTTTGAGGACAACTCAATGGACAGTGTAGGGAGAAAAGTTCCTGGCTCCTTGAATGCCGTTCCTGGAGACACTGCGATCAATGTGGGAGATATGTCAAGATGTGTGTTTGTTTTGAGGACGGCTCTCTGGAGAGTCTTAGCAAAGAGGTCACAGGGATAATCAGAGCAATTCTCAGAGACACTGAGAACAAGCTCGACAATTCCCTCCTGGCACTTTCCCTGTAGGAGATACCACAAGACGTTTCTGTAGATTGGGCACAGCGCTCTGCAGCGTGTTAGCAGAGACTTTCCCGGGACAGTGAAACCCGATGTCAGAGACACTGAGAAGAAGCCCCAATGTTCCCTCCAGGCACTTTCAGTGTGGGTGCCTTCTCCACGTGGTTCCTGGTTTCCCTGCAGCGCTGAAGAGAATGTTAGCAAAGAGGTAACCGGGACAGTGAAAACAGTACTCAAAGACAGGGAGAGCAAGCTCTCTCTTGGCACTTTGGATGTGGGACATACAGCGAGATGTTTGCTGCTTTTGCGTTTGGCTGTTGGGAGATTTACAGCACAAAGATATCTAGTTGATTTGAAGCAGTTCCGAGAAAGTCTAAACATAATCGCCACTTCTCCCTCCTGGCACTTTCCATGTGGGAGCTATAGCAGGATGTATATTGGTTTTGAGGACAACTCAATGGACAGTGTAGGGAGAAAAGTTCCTGGCTCCTTGAATGCCGTTCCTGGAGACACTGCGATCAATGTGGGAGATATGTCAAGATGTGTGTTTGTTTTGAGGACGGCTCTCTGGAGAGTCTTAGCAAAGAGGTCACAGGGATAATCAGAGCAATTCTCAGAGACACTGAGAACAAGCTCGACAATTCCCTCCTGGCACTTTCCCTGTAGGAGATACCGCAAGACGTTT
The DNA here is from genome assembly GCF_963924245.1 of Chroicocephalus ridibundus. Taxonomy (NCBI): domain Eukaryota; kingdom Metazoa; phylum Chordata; class Aves; order Charadriiformes; family Laridae; genus Chroicocephalus; species Chroicocephalus ridibundus. Next base: position 160,264 of record NW_026961290.1, read on the forward strand.
CTGTAGATTGGGCACAGCGCTCTGCAGCGTGTTAGCAGAGACTTTCCCGGGACAGTGAAACCCGATGTCAGAGACACTGAGAAGAAGCCCCAATGTTCCCTCCAGGCACTTTCAGTGTGGGTGCCTTCTCCACGTGGTTCCTGGTTTCCCTGCAGCGCTGAAGAGAATGTTAGCAAAGAGGTAAGCGGGACAGTGAAAACAGTACTCAAAGACAGGGAGAGCAAGCTCTCTCTTGGCACTTTGGATGTGGGACATACAGCGAGATGTTTGCTGCTTTTGCGTTTGGCTGTTGGGAGATTTACAGCACAAAGATATCTAGTTGATTTGAAGCAGTTCCAAGAAAGTCTAAACATAATCGCCACTTCTCCCTCCTGGCACTTTCCATGTGGGAGCTATAGCAGGATGTATATTGGTTTTGAGGACAACTCAATGGACAGTGTAGGGAGAAAAGTTCCTGGCTCCTTGAATGCCGTTCCTGGAGACACTGCGATCAATGTGGGAGATATGTCAAGATGTGTGTTTGTTTTGAGGACGGCTCTCTGGAGAGTCTTAGCAAAGAGGTCACAGGGATAATCAGAGCAATTCTCAGAGACACTGAGAACAAGCTCGACAATTCCCTCCTGGCACTTTCCCTGTAGGAGATACCACAAGACGTTTCTGTAGATTGGGCACAGCGCTCTGCAGCGTGTTAGCAGAGACTTTCCCGGGACAGTGAAACCCGATGTCAGAGACACTGAGAAGAAGCCCCAATGTTCCCTCCAGGCACTTTCAGTGTGGGTGCCTTCTCCACGTGGTTCCTGGTTTCCCTGCAGCGCTGAAGAGAATGTTAGCAAAGAGGTAACCGGGACAGTGAAAACAGTACTCAAAGACAGGGAGAGCAAGCTCTCTCTTGGCACTTTGGATGTGGGACATACAGCGAGATGTTTGCTGCTTTTGCGTTTGGCTGTTGGGAGATTTACAGCACAAAGATATCTAGTTGATTTGAAGCAGTTCCAAGAAAGTCTAAACATAATCGCCACTTCTCCCTCCTGGCACTTTCCATGTGGGAGATATAGCAGGATGTATATTGGTTTTGAGGACAACTCAATGGACAGTGTAGGGAGAAAAGTTCCTGGCTCCTTGAATGCCGTTCCTGGAGACACTGCGATCAATGAGGGAGATATGTCAAGATGTGTGTTTGTTTTGAGGACGGCTCTCTGGAGAGTCTTAGCAAAGAGGTCACAGGGATAATCAGAGCAATTCTCAGAGACACTGAGAACAAGCTCGACAATTCCCTCCTGGCACTTTCCCTGTAGGAGATACCGCAAGACGTTTCTGTAGATTGGGCACAGCGCTCTGCAGGGTGTTAGCAGAGACTTTCCCGGGACAGTGAAACCCGATGTCAGAGACACTGAGAAGAAGCCCCAATGTTCCCTCCAGGCACTTTCAGTGTGGGTGCCTTCTCCACGTGGTTCCTGGTTTCCCTGCAGCGCTGAAGAGAATGTTAGCAAAGAGGTAACCGGGACAGTGAAAACAGTACTCAAAGACAGGGAGAGCAAGCTCTCTCTTGGCACTTTGGATGTGGGACATACAGCGAGATGTTTGCTGCTTTTGCGTTTGGCTGTTGGGAGATTTACAGCACAAAGATATCTAGTTGATTTGAAGCAGTTCCGAGAAAGTCTAAACATAATCGCCACTTCTCCCTCCTGGCACTTTCCATGTGGGAGCTATAGCAGGATGTATATTGGTTTTGAGGACAACTCAATGGACAGTGTAGGGAGAAAAGTTCCTGGCTCCTTGAATGCCGTTCCTGGAGACACTGCGATCAATGAGGGAGATATGTCAAGATGTGTGTTTGTTTTGAGGACGGCTCTCTGGAGAGTCTTAGCAAAGAGGTCACAGGGATAATCAGAGCAATTCTCAGAGACACTGAGAACAAGCTCGACAATTCCCTCCTGGCACTTTCCCTGTAGGAGATACCGCAAGACGTTTCTGTAGATTGGGCACAGCGCTCTGCAGGGTGTTAGCAGAGACTTTCCCGGGACAGTGAAACCCGATGTCAGAGACACTGAGAAGAAGCCCCAATGTTCCCTCCAGGCACTTTCAGTGTGGGTGCCTTCTCCACGTGGTTCCTGGTTTCCCTGCAGCGCTGAAGAGAATTTTAGCAAAGAGGTAACCGGGACAGTGAAAACAGTACTCAAAGACAGGGAGAGCAAGCTCTCTCTTGGCACTTTGGATGTGGGACATACAGCGAGATGTTTGCTGCTTTTGCGTTTGGCTGTTGGGAGATTTACAGCACAAAGATATCTAGTTGATTTGAAGCAGTTCCGAGAAAGTCTAAACATAATCGCCACTTCTCCCTCCTGGCACTTTCCATGTGGGAGCTATAGCAGGATGTATATTGGTTTTGAGGACAACTCAATGGACAGTGTAGGGAGAAAAGTTCCTGGCTCCTTGAATGCCGTTCCTGGAGACACTGCGATCAATGTGGGAGATATGTCAAGATGTGTGTTTGTTTTGAGGACGGCTCTCTGGAGAGTCTTAGCAAAGAGGTCACAGGGATAATCAGAGCAATTCTCAGAGACACTGAGAACAAGCTCGACAATTCCCTCCTGGCACTTTCCCTGTAGGAGATACCGCAAGACGTTTCTGTAGATTGGGCACAGCGCTCTGCAGGGTGTTAGCAGAGACTTTCCCGGGACAGTGAAACCCGATGTCAGAGACACTGAGAAGAAGCCCCAATGTTCCCTCCAGGCACTTTCAGTGTGGGTGCCTTCTCCACGTGGTTCCTGGTTTCCCTGCAGCGCTGAAGAGAATGTTAGCAAAGAGGTAACCGGGACAGTGAAAACAGTACTCAAAGACAGGGAGAGCAAGCTCTCTCTTGGCACTTTGGATGTGGGACATACAGCGAGATGTTTGCTGCTTTTGCGTTTGGCTGTTGGGAGATTTACAGCACAAAGATATCTAGTTGATTTGAAGCAGTTCCGAGAAAGTCTAAACATAATCGCCACTTCTCCCTCCTGGCACTTTCCATGTGGGAGCTATAGCAGGATGTATATTGGTTTTGAGGACAACTCAATGGACAGTGTAGGGAGAAAAGTTCCTGGCTCCTTGAATGCCGTTCCTGGAGACACTGCGATCAATGTGGGAGATATGTCAAGATGTGTGTTGGTTTTGAGGACGGCTCTCTGGAGAGTCTTAGCAAAGAGGTCACAGGGATAATCAGAGCAATTCTCAGAGACACTGAGAACAAGCTCGACAATTCCCTCCTGGCACTTTCCCTGTAGGAGATACCGCAAGACGTTTCTGCAGATTGGGCACAGCGCTCTGCAGGGTGTTAGCAGAGACTTTCCCGGGACAGTGAAACCCTATGTCAGAGACACTGAGAAGAAGCCCCAATGTTCCCTCCAGGAAGTTTCAGTGTGGGTGCCTTCTCCACGTGGTTCCTGGTTTCCCTGCAGCGCTGAAGAGAATGTTAGCAAAGAGGTAACCGGGACAGTGAAAACAGTACTCAAAGACAGGGAGAGCAAGCTCTCTCTTGGCACTTTGGATGTGGGACATACAGCGAGATGTTTGCTGCTTTTGCGTTTGGCTGTTGGGAGATTTACAGCACAAAGATATCTAGTTGATTTGAAGCAGTTCCGAGAAAGTCTAAACATAATCGCCACTTCTCCCTCCTGGCACTTTCCATGTGGGAGCTATAGCAGGATGTATATTGGTTTTGAGGACAACTCAATGGACAGTGTAGGGAGAAAAGTTCCTGGCTCCTTGAATGCCGTTCCTGGAGACACTGCGATCAATGTGGGAGATATGTCAAGATGTGTGTTTGTTTTGAGGACGGCTCTCTGGAGAGTCTTAGCAAAGAGGTCACAGGGATAATCAGAGCAATTCTCAGAGACACTGAGAACAAGCTCGACAATTCCCTCCTGGCACTTTCCCTGTAGGAGATACCGCAAGACGTTTCTGCAGATTGGGCACAGCGCTCTGCAGGGTGTTAGCAGAGACTTTCCCGGGACAGTGAAACCCGATGTCAGAGACACTGAGAAGAAGCCCCAATGTTCCCTCCAGGCACTTTCAGTGTGGGTGCCTTCTCCACGTGGTTCCTGGTTTCCCTGCAGCGCTGAAGAGAATGTTAGCAAAGAGGTAACCGGGACAGTGAAAACAGTACTCAAAGACAGGGAGAGCAAGCTCTCTCTTGGCACTTTGGATGTGGGACATACAGCGAGATGTTTGCTGCTTTTGCGTTTGGCTGTTGGGAGATTTACAGCACAAAGATATCTAGTTGATTTGAAGCAGTTCCGAGAAAGTCTAAACATAATCGCCACTTCTCCCTCCTGGCACTTTCCATGTGGGAGCTATAGCAGGATGTATATTGGTTTTGAGGACAACTCAATGGACAGTGTAGGGAGAAAAGTTCCTGGCTCCTTGAATGCCGTTCCTGGAGACACTGCGATCAATGAGGGAGATATGTCAAGATGTGTGTTGGTTTTGAGGACGGCTCTCTGGAGAGTCTTAGCAAAGAGGTCACAGGGATAATCAGAGCAATTCTCAGAGACACTGAGAACAAGCTCGACAATTCCCTCCTGGCACTTTCCCTGTAGGAGATACCGCAAGACGTTTCTGTAGATTGGGCACAGCGCTCTGCAGGGTGTTAGCAGAGACTTTCCCGGGACAGTGAAACCCGATGTCAGAGACACTGAGAAGAAGCCCCAATGTTCCCTCCAGGCACTTTCAGTGTGGGTGCCTTCTCCGCGTGGTTCCTGGTTTCCCTGCAGCGCTGAAGAGAATGTTAGCAAAGAGGTAACCGGGACAGTGAAAACAGTACTCAAAGACAGGGAGAGCAAGCTCTCTCTTGGCACTTTGGATGTGGGACATACAGCGAGATGTTTGCTGCTTTTGCGTTTGGCTGTTGGGAGATTTACAGCACAAAGATATCTAGTTGATTTGAAGCAGTTCCGAGAAAGTCTAAACATAATCGCCACTTCTCCCTCCTGGCACTTTCCATGTGGGAGCTATAGCAGGATGTATATTGGTTTTGAGGACAACTCAATGGACAGTGTAGGGAGAAAAGTTCCTGGCTCCTTGAATGCCGTTCCTGGAGACACTGCGATCAATGAGGGAGATATGTCAAGATGTGTGTTTGTTTTGAGGACGGCTCTCTGGAGAGTCTTAGCAAAGAGGTCACAGGGATAATCAGAGCAATTCTCAGAGACACTGAGAACAAGCTCGACAATTCCCTCCTGGCACTTTCCCTGTAGGAGATACCGCAAGACGTTTCTGTAGATTGGGCACAGCGCTCTGCAGGGTGTTAGCAGAGACTTTCCCGGGACAGTGAAACCCGATGTCAGAGACACTGAGAAGAAGCCCCAATGTTCCCTCCAGGCACTTTCAGTGTGGGTGCCTTCTCCGCGTGGTTCCTGGTTTCCCTGCAGCGCTGAAGAGAATGTTAGCAAAGAGGTAACCGGGACAGTGAAAACAGTACTCAAAGACAGGGAGAGCAAGCTCTCTCTTGGCACTTTGGATGTGGGACATACAGCGAGATGTTTGCTGCTTTTGCGTTTGGCTGTTGGGAGATTTACAGCACAAAGATATCTAGTTGATTTGAAGCAGTTCCGAGAAAGTCTAAACATAATCGCCACTTCTCCCTCCTGGCACTTTCCATGTGGGAGCTATAGCAGGATGTATATTGGTTTTGAGGACAACTCAATGGACAGTGTAGGGAGAAAAGTTCCTGGCTCCTTGAATGCCGTTCCTGGAGACACTGCGATCAATGAGGGAGATATGTCAAGATGTGTGTTTGTTTTGAGGACGGCTCTCTGGAGAGTCTTAGCAAAGAGGTCACAGGGATAATCAGAGCAATTCTCAGAGACACTGAGAACAAGCTCGACAATTCCCTCCTGGCACTTTCCCTGTAGGAGATACCGCAAGACGTTTCTGTAGATTGGGCACAGCGCTCTGCAGGGTGTTAGCAGAGACTTTCCCGGGACAGTGAAACCCGATGTCAGAGACACTGAGAAGAAGCCCCAATGTTCCCTCCAGGCACTTTCAGTGTGGGTGCCTTCTCCACGTGGTTCCTGGTTTCCCTGCAGCGCTGAAGAGAATGTTAGCAAAGAGGTAACCGGGACAGTGAAAACAGTACTCAAAGACAGGGAGAGCAAGCTCTCTCTTGGCACTTTGGATGTGGGACATACAGCGAGATGTTTGCTGCTTTTGCGTTTGGCTGTTGGGAGATTTACAGCACAAAGATATCTAGTTGATTTGAAGCAGTTCCGAGAAAGTCTAAACATAATCGCCACTTCTCCCTCCTGGCACTTTCCATGTGGGAGCTATAGCAGGATGTATATTGGTTTTGAGGACAACTCAATGGACAGTGTAGGGAGAAAAGTTCCTGGCTCCTTGAATGCCGTTCCTGGAGACACTGCGATCAATGAGGGAGATATGTCAAGATGTGTGTTTGTTTTGAGGACGGCTCTCTGGAGAGTCTTAGCAAAGAGGTCACAGGGATAATCAGAGCAATTCTCAGAGACACTGAGAACAAGCTCGACAATTCCCTCCTGGCACTTTCCCTGTAGGAGATACCGCAAGACGTTTCTGTAGATTGGGCACAGCGCTCTGCAGGGTGTTAGCAGAGACTTTCCCGGGACAGTGAAACCCGATGTCAGAGACACTGAGAAGAAGCCCCAATGTTCCCTCCAGGCACTTTCAGTGTGGGTGCCTTCTCCACGTGGTTCCTGGTTTCCCTGCAGCGCTGAAGAGAATGTTAGCAAAGAGGTAACCGGGACAGTGAAAACAGTACTCAAAGACAGGGAGAGCAAGCTCTCTCTTGGCACTTTGGATGTGGGACATACAGCGAGATGTTTGCTGCTTTTGCGTTTGGCTGTTGGGAGATTTACAGCACAAAGATATCTAGTTGATTTGAAGCAGTTCCGAGAAAGTCTAAACATAATCGCCACTTCTCCCTCCTGGCACTTTCCATGTGGGAGCTATAGCAGGATGTATATTGGTTTTGAGGACAACTCAATGGACAGTGTAGGGAGAAAAGTTCCTGGCTCCTTGAATGCCGTTCCTGGAGACACTGCGATCAATGAGGGAGATATGTCAAGATGTGTGTTGGTTTTGAGGACGGCTCTCTGGAGAGTCTTAGCAAAGAGGTCACAGGGATAATCAGAGCAATTCTCAGAGACACTGAGAACAAGCTCGACAATTCCCTCCTGGCACTTTCCCTGTAGGAGATACCGCAAGACGTTTCTGTAGATTGGGCACAGCGCTCTGCAGGGTGTTAGCAGAGACTTTCCCGGGACAGTGAAACCCGATGTCAGAGACACTGAGAAGAAGCCCCAATGTTCCCTCCAGGCACTTTCAGTGTGGGTGCCTTCTCCACGTGGTTCCTGGTTTCCCTGCAGCGCTGAAGAGAATGTTAGCAAAGAGGTAACCGGGACAGTGAAAACAGTACTCAAAGACAGGGAGAGCAAGCTCTCTCTTGGCACTTTGGATGTGGGACATACAGCGAGATGTTTGCTGCTTTTGCGTTTGGCTGTTGGGAGATTTACAGCACAAAGATATCTAGTTGATTTGAAGCAGTTCCGAGAAAGTCTAAACATAATCGCCACTTCTCCCTCCTGGCACTTTCCATGTGGGAGATATAGCAGGATGTATATTGGTTTTGAGGACAACTCAATGGACAGTGTAGGGAGAAAAGTTCCTGGCTCCTTGAATGCCGTTCCTGGAGACACTGCGATCAATGAGGGAGATATGTCAAGATGTGTGTTTGTTTTGAGGACGGCTCTCTGGAGAGTCTTAGCAAAGAGGTCACAGGGATAATCAGAGCAATTCTCAGAGACACTGAGAACAAGCTCGACAATTCCCTCCTGGCACTTTCCCTGTAGGAGATACCGCAAGACGTTTCTGTAGATTGGGCACAGCGCTCTGCAGGGTGTTAGCAGAGACTTTCCCGGGACAGTGAAACCCGATGTCAGAGACACTGAGAAGAAGCCCCAATGTTCCCTCCAGGCACTTTCAGTGTGGGTGCCTTCTCCACGTGGTTCCTGGTTTCCCTGCAGCGCTGAAGAGAATGTTAGCAAAGAGGTAACCGGGACAGTGAAAACAGTACTCAAAGACAGGGAGAGCAAGCTCTCTCTTGGCACTTTGGATGTGGGACATACAGCGAGATGTTTGCTGCTTTTGCGTTTGGCTGTTGGGAGATTTACAGCACAAAGATATCTAGTTGATTTGAAGCAGTTCCGAGAAAGTCTAAACATAATCGCCACTTCTCCCTCCTGGCACTTTCCATGTGGGAGCTATAGCAGGATGTATATTGGTTTTGAGGACAACTCAATGGACAGTGTAGGGAGAAAAGTTCCTGGCTCCTTGAATGCCGTTCCTGGAGACACTGCGATCAATGAGGGAGATATGTCAAGATGTGTGTTTGTTTTGAGGACGGCTCTCTGGAGAGTCTTAGCAAAGAGGTCACAGGGATAATCAGAGCAATTCTCAGAGACACTGAGAACAAGCTCGACAATTCCCTCCTGGCACTTTCCCTGTAGGAGATACCGCAAGACGTTTCTGTAGATTGGGCACAGCGCTCTGCAGGGTGTTAGCAGAGACTTTCCCGGGACAGTGAAACCCGATGTCAGAGACACTGAGAAGAAGCCCCAATGTTCCCTCCAGGCACTTTCAGTGTGGGTGCCTTCTCCACGTGGTTCCTGGTTTCCCTGCAGCGCTGAAGAGAATTTTAGCAAAGAGGTAACCGGGACAGTGAAAACAGTACTCAAAGACAGGGAGAGCAAGCTCTCTCTTGGCACTTTGGATGTGGGACATACAGCGAGATGTTTGCTGCTTTTGCGTTTGGCTGTTGGGAGATTTACAGCACAAAGATATCTAGTTGATTTGAAGCAGTTCCGAGAAAGTCTAAACATAATCGCCACTTCTCCCTCCTGGCACTTTCCATGTGGGAGCTATAGCAGGATGTATATTGGTTTTGAGGACAACTCAATGGACAGTGTAGGGAGAAAAGTTCCTGGCTCCTTGAATGCCGTTCCTGGAGACACTGCGATCAATGTGGGAGATATGTCAAGATGTGTGTTTGTTTTGAGGACGGCTCTCTGGAGAGTCTTAGCAAAGAGGTCACAGGGATAATCAGAGCAATTCTCAGAGACACTGAGAACAAGCTCGACAATTCCCTCCTGGCACTTTCCCTGTAGGAGATACCGCAAGACGTTTCTGTAGATTGGGCACAGCGCTCTGCAGGGTGTTAGCAGAGACTTTCCCGGGACAGTGAAACCCGATGTCAGAGACACTGAGAAGAAGCCCCAATGTTCCCTCCAGGCACTTTCAGTGTGGGTGCCTTCTCCACGTGGTTCCTGGTTTCCCTGCAGCGCTGAAGAGAATGTTAGCAAAGAGGTAACCGGGACAGTGAAAACAGTACTCAAAGACAGGGAGAGCAAGCTCTCTCTTGGCACTTTGGATGTGGGACATACAGCGAGATGTTTGCTGCTTTTGCGTTTGGCTGTTGGGAGATTTACAGCACAAAGATATCTAGTTGATTTGAAGCAGTTCCGAGAAAGTCTAAACATAATCGCCACTTCTCCCTCCTGGCACTTTCCATGTGGGAGCTATAGCAGGATGTATATTGGTTTTGAGGACAACTCAATGGACAGTGTAGGGAGAAAAGTTCCTGGCTCCTTGAATGCCGTTCCTGGAGACACTGCGATCAATGTGGGAGATATGTCAAGATGTGTGTTGGTTTTGAGGACGGCTCTCTGGAGAGTCTTAGCAAAGAGGTCACAGGGATAATCAGAGCAATTCTCAGAGACACTGAGAACAAGCTCGACAATTCCCTCCTGGCACTTTCCCTGTAGGAGATACCGCAAGACGTTTCTGCAGATTGGGCACAGCGCTCTGCAGGGTGTTAGCAGAGACTTTCCCGGGACAGTGAAACCCTATGTCAGAGACACTGAGAAGAAGCCCCAATGTTCCCTCCAGGAAGTTTCAGTGTGGGTGCCTTCTCCACGTGGTTCCTGGTTTCCCTGCAGCGCTGAAGAGAATGTTAGCAAAGAGGTAACCGGGACAGTGAAAACAGTACTCAAAGACAGGGAGAGCAAGCTCTCTCTTGGCACTTTGGATGTGGGACATACAGCGAGATGTTTGCTGCTTTTGCGTTTGGCTGTTGGGAGATTTACAGCACAAAGATATCTAGTTGATTTGAAGCAGTTCCGAGAAAGTCTAAACATAATCGCCACTTCTCCCTCCTGGCACTTTCCATGTGGGAGCTATAGCAGGATGTATATTGGTTTTGAGGACAACTCAATGGACAGTGTAGGGAGAAAAGTTCCTGGCTCCTTGAATGCCGTTCCTGGAGACACTGCGATCAATGTGGGAGATATGTCAAGATGTGTGTTTGTTTTGAGGACGGCTCTCTGGAGAGTCTTAGCAAAGAGGTCACAGGGATAATCAGAGCAATTCTCAGAGACACTGAGAACAAGCTCGACAATTCCCTCCTGGCACTTTCCCTGTAGGAGATACCGCAAGACGTTTCTGCAGATTGGGCACAGCGCTCTGCAGGGTGTTAGCAGAGACTTTCCCGGGACAGTGAAACCCGATGTCAGAGACACTGAGAAGAAGCCCCAATGTTCCCTCCAGGCACTTTCAGTGTGGGTGCCTTCTCCACGTGGTTCCTGGTTTCCCTGCAGCGCTGAAGAGAATGTTAGCAAAGAGGTAACCGGGACAGTGAAAACAGTACTCAAAGACAGGGAGAGCAAGCTCTCTCTTGGCACTTTGGATGTGGGACATACAGCGAGATGTTTGCTGCTTTTGCGTTTGGCTGTTGGGAGATTTACAGCACAAAGATATCTAGTTGATTTGAAGCAGTTCCGAGAAAGTCTAAACATAATCGCCACTTCTCCCTCCTGGCACTTTCCATGTGGGAGCTATAGCAGGATGTATATTGGTTTTGAGGACAACTCAATGGACAGTGTAGGGAGAAAAGTTCCTGGCTCCTTGAATGCCGTTCCTGGAGACACTGCGATCAATGAGGGAGATATGTCAAGATGTGTGTTGGTTTTGAGGACGGCTCTCTGGAGAGTCTTAGCAAAGAGGTCACAGGGATAATCAGAGCAATTCTCAGAGACACTGAGAACAAGCTCGACAATTCCCTCCTGGCACTTTCCCTGTAGGAGATACCGCAAGACGTTTCTGTAGATTGGGCACAGCGCTCTGCAGGGTGTTAGCAGAGACTTTCCCGGGACAGTGAAACCCGATGTCAGAGACACTGAGAAGAAGCCCCAATGTTCCCTCCAGGCACTTTCAGTGTGGGTGCCTTCTCCGCGTGGTTCCTGGTTTCCCTGCAGCGCTGAAGAGAATGTTAGCAAAGAGGTAACCGGGACAGTGAAAACAGTACTCAAAGACAGGGAGAGCAAGCTCTCTCTTGGCACTTTGGATGTGGGACATACAGCGAGATGTTTGCTGCTTTTGCGTTTGGCTGTTGGGAGATTTACAGCACAAAGATATCTAGTTGATTTGAAGCAGTTCCGAGAAAGTCTAAACATAATCGCCACTTCTCCCTCCTGGCACTTTCCATGTGGGAGCTATAGCAGGATGTATATTGGTTTTGAGGACAACTCAATGGACAGTGTAGGGAGAAAAGTTCCTGGCTCCTTGAATGCCGTTCCTGGAGACACTGCGATCAATGAGGGAGATATGTCAAGATGTGTGTTTGTTTTGAGGACGGCTCTCTGGAGAGTCTTAGCAAAGAGGTCACAGGGATAATCAGAGCAATTCTCAGAGACACTGAGAACAAGCTCGACAATTCCCTCCTGGCACTTTCCCTGTAGGAGATACCGCAAGACGTTTCTGTAGATTGGGCACAGCGCTCTGCAGGGTGTTAGCAGAGACTTTCCCGGGACAGTGAAACCCGATGTCAGAGACACTGAGAAGAAGCCCCAATGTTCCCTCCAGGCACTTTCAGTGTGGGTGCCTTCTCCGCGTGGTTCCTGGTTTCCCTGCAGCGCTGAAGAGAATGTTAGCAAAGAGGTAACCGGGACAGTGAAAACAGTACTCAAAGACAGGGAGAGCAAGCTCTCTCTTGGCACTTTGGATGTGGGACATACAGCGAGATGTTTGCTGCTTTTGCGTTTGGCTGTTGGGAGATTTACAGCACAAAGATATCTAGTTGATTTGAAGCAGTTCCGAGAAAGTCTAAACATAATCGCCACTTCTCCCTCCTGGCACTTTCCATGTGGGAGCTATAGCAGGATGTATATTGGTTTTGAGGACAACTCAATGGACAGTGTAGGGAGAAAAGTTCCTGGCTCCTTGAATGCCGTTCCTGGAGACACTGCGATCAATGAGGGAGATATGTCAAGATGTGTGTTTGTTTTGAGGACGGCTCTCTGGAGAGTCTTAGCAAAGAGGTCACAGGGATAATCAGAGCAATTCTCAGAGACACTGAGAACAAGCTCGACAATTCCCTCCTGGCACTTTCCCTGTAGGAGATACCGCAAGACGTTTCTGTAGATTGGGCACAGCGCTCTGCAGGGTGTTAGCAGAGACTTTCCCGGGACAGTGAAACCCGATGTCAGAGACACTGAGAAGAAGCCCCAATGTTCCCTCCAGGCACTTTCAGTGTGGGTGCCTTCTCCACGTGGTTCCTGGTTTCCCTGCAGCGCTGAAGAGAATGTTAGCAAAGAGGTAACCGGGACAGTGAAAACAGTACTCAAAGACAGGGAGAGCAAGCTCTCTCTTGGCACTTTGGATGTGGGACATACAGCGAGATGTTTGCTGCTTTTGCGTTTGGCTGTTGGGAGATTTACAGCACAAAGATATCTAGTTGATTTGAAGCAGTTCCGAGAAAGTCTAAACATAATCGCCACTTCTCCCTCCTGGCACTTTCCATGTGGGAGCTATAGCAGGATGTATATTGGTTTTGAGGACAACTCAATGGACAGTGTAGGGAGAAAAGTTCCTGGCTCCTTGAATGCCGTTCCTGGAGACACTGCGATCAATGAGGGAGATATGTCAAGATGTGTGTTTGTTTTGAGGACGGCTCTCTGGAGAGTCTTAGCAAAGAGGTCACAGGGATAATCAGAGCAATTCTCAGAGACACTGAGAACAAGCTCGACAATTCCCTCCTGGCACTTTCCCTGTAGGAGATACCGCAAGACGTTTCTGTAGATTGGGCACAGCGCTCTGCAGGGTGTTAGCAGAGACTTTCCCGGGACAGTGAAACCCGATGTCAGAGACACTGAGAAGAAGCCCCAATGTTCCCTCCAGGCACTTTCAGTGTGGGTGCCTTCTCCACGTGGTTCCTGGTTTCCCTGCAGCGCTGAAGAGAATGTTAGCAAAGAGGTAACCGGGACAGTGAAAACAGTACTCAAAGACAGGGAGAGCAAGCTCTCTCTTGGCACTTTGGATGTGGGACATACAGCGAGATGTTTGCTGCTTTTGCGTTTGGCTGTTGGGAGATTTACAGCACAAAGATATCTAGTTGATTTGAAGCAGTTCCGAGAAAGTCTAAACATAATCGCCACTTCTCCCTCCTGGCACTTTCCATGTGGGAGCTATAGCAGGATGTATATTGGTTTTGAGGACAACTCAATGGACAGTGTAGGGAGAAAAGTTCCTGGCTCCTTGAATGCCGTTCCTGGAGACACTGCGATCAATGAGGGAGATATGTCAAGATGTGTGTTGGTTTTGAGGACGGCTCTCTGGAGAGTCTTAGCAAAGAGGTCACAGGGATAATCAGAGCAATTCTCAGAGACACTGAGAACAAGCTCGACAATTCCCTCCTGGCACTTTCCCTGTAGGAGATACCGCAAGACGTTTCTGTAGATTGGGCACAGCGCTCTGCAGGGTGTTAGCAGAGACTTTCCCGGGACAGTGAAACCCGATGTCAGAGACACTGAGAAGAAGCCCCAATGTTCCCTCCAGGCACTTTCAGTGTGGGTGCCTTCTCCACGTGGTTCCTGGTTTCCCTGCAGCGCTGAAGAGAATGTTAGCAAAGAGGTAACCGGGACAGTGAAAACAGTACTCAAAGACAGGGAGAGCAAGCTCTCTCTTGGCACTTTGGATGTGGGACATACAGCGAGATGTTTGCTGCTTTTGCGTTTGGCTGTTGGGAGATTTACAGCACAAAGATATCTAGTTGATTTGAAGCAGTTCCGAGAAAGTCTAAACATAATCGCCACTTCTCCCTCCTGGCACTTTCCATGTGGGAGCTATAGCAGGATGTATATTGGTTTTGAGGACAACTCAATGGACAGTGTAGGGAGAAAAGTTCCTGGCTCCTTGAATGCCGTTCCTGGAGACACTGCGATCAATGAGGGAGATATGTCAAGATGTGTGTTTGTTTTGAGGACGGCTCTCTGGAGAGTCTTAGCAAAGAGGTCACAGGGATAATCAGAGCAATTCTCAGAGACACTGAGAACAAGCTCGACAATTCCCTCCTGGCACTTTCCCTGTAGGAGATACCGCAAGACGTTTCTGTAGATTGGGCACAGCGCTCTGCAGGGTGTTAGCAGAGACTTTCCCGGGACAGTGAAACCCGATGTCAGAGACACTGAGAAGAAGCCCCAATGTTCCCTCCAGGCACTTTCAGTGTGGGTGCCTTCTCCACGTGGTTCCTGGTTTCCCTGCAGCGCTGAAGAGAATGTTAGCAAAGAGGTAACCGGGACAGTGAAAACAGTACTCAAAGACAGGGAGAGCAAGCTCTCTCTTGGCACTTTGGATGTGGGACATACAGCGAGATGTTTGCTGCTTTTGCGTTTGGCTGTTGGGAGATTTACAGCACAAAGATATCTAGTTGATTTGAAGCAGTTCCGAGAAAGTCTAAACATAATCGCCACTTCTCCCTCCTGGCACTTTCCATGTGGGAGATATAGCAGGATGTATATTGGTTTTGAGGACAACTCAATGGACAGTGTAGGGAGAAAAGTTCCTGGCTCCTTGAATGCCGTTCCTGGAGACACTGCGATCAATGAGGGAGATATGTCAAGATGTGTGTTTGTTTTGAGGACGGCTCTCTGGAGAGTCTTAGCAAAGAGGTCACAGGGATAATCAGAGCAATTCTCAGAGACACTGAGAACAAGCTCCACAATTCCCTCCTGGCACTTTCCCTGTAGGAGATACCGCAAGACGTTTCTGTAGATTGGGCACAGCGCTCTGCAGGGTGTTAGCAGAGACTTTCCCGGGACAGTGAAACCCTATGTCAGAGACACTGAGAAGAAGCCCCAATGTTCCCTCCAGGCACTTTCAGTGTGGGTGCCTTCTCCACGTGGTTCCTGGTTTCCCTGCAGCGCTGAAGAGAATGTTAGCAAAGAGGTAACCGGGACAGTGAAAACAGTACTCAAAGACAGGGAGAGCAAGCTCTCTCTTGGCACTTTGGATGTGGGACATACAGCGAGATGTTTGCTGCTTTTGCGTTTGGCTGTTGGGAGATTTACAGCACAAAGATATCTAGTTGATTTGAAGCAGTTCCGAGAAAGTCTAAACATAATCGCCACTTCTCCCTCCTGGCACTTTCCATGTGGGAGCTATAGCAGGATGTATATTGGTTTTGAGGACAACTCAATGGACAGTGTAGGGAGAAAAGTTCCTGGCTCCTTGAATGCCGTTTCTGGAGACACTGCGATCAATGAGGGAGATATGTCAAGATGTGTGTTGGTTTTGAGGACGGCTCTCTGGAGAGTCTTAGCAAAGAGGTCACAGGGATAATCAGAGCAATTCTCAGAGACACTGAGAACAAGCTCGACAATTCCCTCCTGGCACTTTCCCTGTAGGAGATACCGCAAGACGTTTCTGTAGATTGGGCACAGCGCTCTGCAGGGTGTTAGCAGAGACTTTCCCGGGACAGTGAAACCCGATGTCAGAGACACTGAGAAGAAGCCCCAATGTTCCCTCCAGGCACTTTCAGTGTGGGTGCCTTCTCCACGTGGTTCCTGGTTTCCCTGCAGCGCTGAAGAGAATGTTAGCAAAGAGGTAACCGGGACAGCGAAAACAGTACTCAAAGACAGGGAGAGCAAGCTCTCTCTTGGCACTTTGGATGTGGGACATACAGCGAGATGTTTGCTGCTTTTGCGTTTGGCTGTTGGGAGATTTACAGCACAAAGATATCTAGTTGATTTGAAGCAGTTCCGAGAAAGTCTAAACATAATCGCCACTTCTCCCTCCTGGCACTTTCCATGTGGGAGCTATAGCAGGATGTATATTGGTTTTCAGGACAACTCAAAGGACAGTGTAGGGAGAAAAGTTCCTGGCTCCTTGAATGCCGTTCCTGGAGACACTGCGATCAATGAGGGAGATATGTCAAGATGTGTGTTTGTTTTGAGGACGGCTCTCTGGAGAGTCTTAGCAAAGAGGTCACAGGGATAATCAGAGCAATTCTCAGAGACACTGAGAACAAGCTCGACAATTCCCTCCTGGCACTTTCCCTGTAGGAGATACCGCAAGACGTTTCTGTAGATTGGGCACAGCGCTCTGCAGGGTGTTAGCAGAGACTTTCCCGGGACAGTGAAACCCTATGTCAGAGACACTGAGAAGAAGCCCCAATGTTCCCTCCAGGCACTTTCAGTGTGGGTGCCTTCTCCACGTGGTTCCTGGTTTCCCTGCAGCGCTGAAGAGAATGTTAGCAAAGAGGTAACCGGGACAGCGAAAACAGTACTCAAAGACAGGGAGAGCAAGCTCTCTCTTGGCACTTTGGATGTGGGACATACAGCGAGATGTTTGCTGCTTTTGCGTTTGGCTGTTGGGAGATTTACAGCACAAAGATATCTAGTTGATTTGAAGCAGTTCCGAGAAAGTCTAAACATAATCGCCACTTCTCCCTCCTGGCACTTTCCATGTGGGAGCTATAGCAGGATGTATATTGGTTTTCAGGACAACTCAAAGGACAGTGTAGGGAGAAAAGTTCCTGGCTCCTTGAATGCCGTTCCTGGAGACACTGCGATCAATGAGGGAGATATGTCAAGATGTGTGTTTGTTTTGAGGACGGCTCTCTGGAGAGTCTTAGCAAAGAGGTCACAGGGATAATCAGAGCAATTCTCAGAGACACTGAGAACAAGCTCCACAATTCCCTCCTGGCACTTTCCCTGTAGGAGATACCGCAAGACGTTTCTGTAGATTGGGCACAGCGCTCTGCAGGGTGTTAGCAGAGACTTTCCCGGGACAGTGAAACCCGATGTCAGAGACACTGAGAAGAAGCCCCAATGTTCCCTCCAGGCACTTTCAGTGTGGGTGCCTTCTCCACGTGGTTCCTGGTTTCCCTGCAGCGCTGAAGAGAATGTTAGCAAAGAGGTAACCGGGACAGTGAAAACAGTACTCAAAGACAGGGAGAGCAAGCTCTCTCTTGGCACTTTGGATGTGGGACATACAGCGAGATGTTTGCTGCTTTTGCGTTTGGCTGTTGGGAGATTTACAGCACAAAGATATCTAGTTGATTTGAAGCAGTTCCGAGAAAGTCTAAACATAATCGCCACTTCTCCCTCCTGGCACTTTCCATGTGGGAGCTATAGCAGGATGTATATTGGTTTTGAGGACAACTCAATGGACAGTGTAGGGAGAAAAGTTCCTGGCTCCTTGAATGCCGTTCCTGGAGACACTGCGATCAATGAGGGAGATATGTCAAGATGTGTGTTTGTTTTGAGGACGGCTCTCTGGAGAGTCTTAGCAAAGAGGTCACAGGGATAATCAGAGCAATTCTCAGAGACACTGAGAACAAGCTCCACAATTCCCTCCTGGCACTTTCCCTGTAGGAGATACCGCAAGACGTTTCTGTAGATTGGGCACAGCGCTCTGCAGGGTGTTAGCAGAGACTTTCCCGGGACAGTGAAACCCTATGTCAGAGACACTGAGAAGAAGCCCCAATGTTCCCTCCAGGCACTTTCAGTGTGGGTGCCTTCTCCACGTGGTTCCTGGTTTCCCTGCAGCGCTGAAGAGAATGTTAGCAAAGAGGTAACCGGGACAGCGAAAACAGTACTCAAAGACAGGGAGAGCAAGCTCTCTCTTGGCACTTTGGATGTGGGACATACAGCGAGATGTTTGCTGCTTTTGCGTTTGGCTGTTGGGAGATTTACAGCACAAAGATATCTAGTTGATTTGAAGCAGTTCCGAGAAAGTCTAAACATAATCGCCACTTCTCCCTCCTGGCACTTTCCATGTGGGAGCTATAGCAGGATGTATATTGGTTTTGAGGACAACTCAAAGGACAGTGTAGGGAGAAAAGTTCCTGGCTCCTTGAATGCCGTTCCTGGAGACACTGCGATCAATGAGGGAGATATGTCAAGATGTGTGTTTGTTTTGAGGACGGCTCTCTGGAGAGTCTTAGCAAAGAGGTCACAGGGATAATCAGAGCAATTCTCAGAGACACTGAGAACAAGCTCGACAATTCCCTCCTGGCACTTTCCCTGTAGGAGATACCGCAAGACGTTTCTGTAGATTGGGCACAGCGCTCTGCAGGGTGTTAGCAGAGACTTTCCCGGGACAGTGAAACCCGATGTCAGAGACACTGAGAAGAAGCCCCAATGTTCCCTCCAGGCACTTTCAGTGTGGGTGCCTTCTCCACGTGGTTCCTGGTTTCCCTGCAGCGCTGAAGAGAATGTTAGCAAAGAGGTAACCGGGACAGTGAAAACAGTACTCAAAGACAGGGAGAGCAAGCTCTCTCTTGGCACTTTGGATGTGGGACATACAGGGAGATGTTTGCTGCTTTTGCGTTTGGCTGTTGGGAGATTTACAGCACAAAGATATCTAGTTGATTTGAAGCAGTTCCGAGAAAGTCTAAACATAATCGCCACTTCTCCCTCCTGGCACTTTCCATGTGGGAGCTATAGCAGGATGTATATTGGTTTTGAGGACAACTCAATGGACAGTGTAGGGAGAAAAGTTCCTGGCTCCTTGAATGCCGTTCCTGGAGACACTGCGATCAATGAGGGAGATATGTCAAGATGTGTGTTTGTTTTGAGGACGGCTCTCTGGAGAGTCTTAGCAAAGAGGTCACAGGGATAATCAGAGCAATTCTCAGAGACACTGAGAACAAGCTCGACAATTCCCTCCTGGCACTTTCCCTGTAGGAGATACCGCAAGACGTTTCTGTAGATTGGGCACAGCGCTCTGCAGGGTGTTAGCAGAGACTTTCCCGGGACAGTGAAACCCTATGTCAGAGACACTGAGAAGAAGCCCCAATGTTCCCTCCAGGCACTTTCAGTGTGGGTGCCTTCTCCACGTGGTTCCTGGTTTCCCTGCAGCGCTGAAGAGAATGTTAGCAAAGAGGTAACCGGGACAGTGAAAACAGTACTCAAAGACAGGGAGAGCAAGCTCTCTCTTGGCACTTTGGATGTGGGACATACAGGGAGATGTTTGCTGCTTTTGCGTTTGGCTGTTGGGAGATTTACAGCACAAAGATATCTAGTTGATTTGAAGCAGTTCTGAGAAAGTCTAAACATAATCGCCACTTCTCCCTCCTGGCACTTTCCATGTGGGAGCTATAGCAGGATGTATATTGGTTTTGAGGACAACTCAATGGACAGTGTAGGGAGAAAAGTTCCTGGCTCCTTGAATGCCGTTCCTGGAGACACTGCGATCAATGAGGGAGATATGTCAAGATGTGTGTTTGTTTTGAGGACGGCTCTCTGGAGAGTCTTAGCAAAGAGGTCACAGGGATAATCAGAGCAATTCTCAGAGACACTGAGAACAAGCTCGACAATTCCCTCCTGGCACTTTCCCTGTAGGAGATACCGCAAGACGTTTCTGTAGATTGGGCACAGCGCTCTGCAGGGTGTTAGCAGAGACTTTCCCGGGACAGTGAAACCCTATGTCAGAGACACTGAGAAGAAGCCCCAATGTTCCCTCCAGGCACTTTCAGTGTGGGTGCCTTCTCCACGTGGTTCCTGGTTTCCCTGCAGCGCTGAAGAGAATGTTAGCAAAGAGGTAACCGGGACAGTGAAAACAGTACTCAAAGACAGGGAGAGCAAGCTCTCTCTTGGCACTTTGGATGTGGGACATACAGCGAGATGTTTGCTGCTTTTGCGTTTGGCTGTTGGGAGATTTACAGCACAAAGATATCTAGTTGATTTGAAGCAGTTCCGAGAAAGTCTAAACATAATCGCCACTTCTCCCTCCTGGCACTTTCCATGTGGGAGCTATAGCAGGATGTATATTGGTTTTGAGGACAACTCAATGGACAGTGTAGGGAGAAAAGTTCCTGGCTCCTTGAATGCCGTTCCTGGAGACACTGCGATCAATGAGGGAGATATGTCAAGATGTGTGTTTGTTTTGAGGACGGCTCTCTGGAGAGTCTTAGCAAAGAGGTCACAGGGATAATCAGAGCAATTCTCAGAGACACTGAGAACAAGCTCGACAATTCCCTCCTGGCACTTTCCCTGTAGGAGATACCGCAAGACGTTTCTGTAGATTGGGCACAGCGCTCTGCAGGGTGTTAGCAGAGACTTTCCCGGGACAGTGAAACCCGATGTCAGAGACACTGAGAAGAAGCCCCAATGTTCCCTCCAGGCACTTTCAGTGTGGGTGCCTTCTCCACGTGGTTCCTGGTTTCCCTGCAGCGCTGAAGAGAATGTTAGCAAAGAGGTAACCGGGACAGTGAAAACAGTACTCAAAGACAGGGAGAGCAAGCTCTCTCTTGGCACTTTGGATGTGGGACATACAGCGAGATGTTTGCTGCTTTTGCGTTTGGCTGTTGGGAGATTTACAGCACAAAGATATCTAGTTGATTTGAAGCAGTTCCGAGAAAGTCTAAACATAATCGCCACTTCTCCCTCCTGGCACTTTCCATGTGGGAGCTATAGCAGGATGTATATTGGTTTTGAGGACAACTCAATGGACAGTGTAGGGAGAAAAGTTCCTGGCTCCTTGAATGCCGTTCCTGGAGACACTGCGATCAATGAGGGAGATATGTCAAGATGTGTGTTTGTTTTGAGGACGGCTCTCTGGAGAGTCTTAGCAAAGAGGTCACAGGGATAATCAGAGCAATTCTCAGAGACACTGAGAACAAGCTCCACAATTCCCTCCTGGCACTTTCCCTGTAGGAGATACCGCAAGACGTTTCTGTAGATTGGGCACAGCGCTCTGCAGGGTGTTAGCAGAGACTTTCCCGGGACAGTGAAACCCGATGTCAGAGACACTGAGAAGAAGCCCCAATGTTCCCTCCAGGCACTTTCAGTGTGGGTGCCTTCTCCACGTGGTTCCTGGTTTCCCTGCAGCGCTGAAGAGAATGTTAGCAAAGAGGTAACCGGGACAGTGAAAACAGTACTCAAAGACAGGGAGAGCAAGCTCTCTCTTGGCACTTTGGATGTGGGACATACAGCGAGATGTTTGCTGCTTTTGCGTTTGGCTGTTGGGAGATTTACAGCACAAAGATATCTAGTTGATTTGAAGCAGTTCCGAGAAAGTCTAAACATAATCGCCACTTCTCCCTCCTGGCACTTTCCATGTGGGAGCTATAGCAGGATGTATATTGGTTTTGAGGACAACTCAATGGACAGTGTAGGGAGAAAAGTTCCTGGCTCCTTGAATGCCGTTCCTGGAGACACTGCGATCAATGTGGGAGATATGTCAAGATGTGTGTTTGTTTTGAGGACGGCTCTCTGGAGAGTCTTAGCAAAGAGGTCACAGGGATAATCAGAGCAATTCTCAGAGACACTGAGAACAAGCTCGACAATTCCCTCCTGGCACTTTCCCTGTAGGAGATACCGCAAGACGTTTCTGTAGATTGGGCACAGCGCTCTGCAGGGTGTTAGCAGAGACTTTCCCGGGACAGTGAAACCCTATGTCAGAGACACTGAGAAGAAGCCCCAATGTTCCCTCCAGGCACTTTCAGTGTGGGTGCCTTCTCCACGTGGTTCCTGGTTTCCCTGCAGCGCTGAAGAGAATGTTAGCAAAGAGGTAACCGGGACAGTGAAAACAGTACTCAAAGACAGGGAGAGCAAGCTCTCTCTTGGCACTTTGGATGTGGGACATACAGCGAGATGTTTGCTGCTTTTGCGTTTGGCTGTTGGGAGATTTACAGCACAAAGATATCTAGTTGATTTGAAGCAGTTCCGAGAAAGTCTAAACATAATCGCCACTTCTCCCTCCTGGCACTTTCCATGTGGGAGCTATAGCAGGATGTATATTGGTTTTGAGGACAACTCAATGGACAGTGTAGGGAGAAAAGTTCCTGGCTCCTTGAATGCCGTTCCTGGAGACACTGCGATCAATGAGGGAGATATGTCAAGATGTGTGTTTGTTTTGAGGACGGCTCTCTGGAGAGTCTTAGCAAAGAGGTCACAGGGATAATCAGAGCAATTCTCAGAGACACTGAGAACAAGCTCGACAATTCCCTCCTGGCACTTTCCCTGTAGGAGATACCGCAAGACGTTTCTGTAGATTGGGCACAGCGCTCTGCAGGGTGTTAGCAGAGACTTTCCCGGGACAGTGAAACCCTATGTCAGAGACACTGAGAAGAAGCCCCAATGTTCCCTCCAGGCACTTTCAGTGTGGGTGCCTTCTCCACGTGGTTCCTGGTTTCCCTGCAGCGCTGAAGAGAATGTTAGCAAAGAGGTAACCGGGACAGTGAAAACAGTACTCAAAGACAGGGAGAGCAAGCTCTCTCTTGGCACTTTGGATGTGGGACATACATCGAGATGTTTGCTGCTTTTGCGTTTGGCTGTTGGGAGATTTACAGCACAAAGATATCTAGTTGATTTGAAGCAGTTCCGAGAAAGTCTAAACATAATCGCCACTTCTCCCTCCTGGCACTTTCCATGTGGGAGATATAGCAGGATGTATATTGGTTTTGAGGACAACTCAATGGACAGTGTAGGGAGAAAAGTTCCTGGCTCCTTGAATGCCGTTCCTGGAGACACTGCGATCAATGAGGGAGATATGTCAAGATGTGTGTTTGTTTTGAGGACGGCTCTCTGGAGAGTCTTAGCAAAGAGGTCACAGGGATAATCAGAGCAATTCTCAGAGACACTGAGAACAAGCTCGACAATTCCCTCCTGGCACTTTCCCTGTAGGAGATACCGCAAGACGTTTCTGTAGATTGGGCACAGCGCTCTGCAGGGTGTTAGCAGAGACTTTCCCGGGACAGTGAAACCCGATGTCAGAGACACTGAGAAGAAGCCCCAATGTTCCCTCCAGGCACTTTCAGTGTGGGTGCCTTCTCCACGTGGTTCCTGGTTTCCCTGCAGCGCTGAAGAGAATGTTAGCAAAGAGGTAACCGGGACAGTGAAAACAGTACTCAAAGACAGGGAGAGCAAGCTCTCTCTTGGCACTTTGGATGTGGGACATACAGCGAGATGTTTGCTGCTTTTGCGTTTGGCTGTTGGGAGATTTACAGCACAAAGATATCTAGTTGATTTGAAGCAGTTCCGAGAAAGTCTAAACATAATCGCCACTTCTCCCTCCTGGCACTTTCCATGTGGGAGCTATAGCAGGATGTATATTGGTTTTGAGGACAACTCAATGGACAGTGTAGGGAGAAAAGTTCCTGGCTCCTTGAATGCCGTTCCTGGAGACACTGCGATCAATGAGGGAGATATGTCAAGATGTGTGTTTGTTTTGAGGACGGCTCTCTGGAGAGTCTTAGCAAAGAGGTCACAGGGATAATCAGAGCAATTCTCAGAGACACTGAGAACAAGCTCGACAATTCCCTCCTGGCACTTTCCCTGTAGGAGATACCGCAAGACGTTTCTGTAGATTGGGCACAGCGCTCTGCAGGGTGTTAGCAGAGACTTTCCCGGGACAGTGAAACCCGATGTCAGAGACACTGAGAAGAAGCCCCAATGTTCCCTCCAGGCACTTTCAGTGTGGGTGCCTTCTCCACGTGGTTCCTGGTTTCCCTGCAGCGCTGAAGAGAATGTTAGCAAAGAGGTAACCGGGACAGTGAAAACAGTACTCAAAGACAGGGAGAGCAAGCTCTCTCTTGGCACTTTGGATGTGGGACATACAGCGAGATGTTTGCTGCTTTTGCGTTTGGCTGTTGGGAGATTTACAGCACAAAGATATCTAGTTGATTTGAAGCAGTTCCGAGAAAGTCTAAACATAATCGCCGCTTCTCCCTCCTGGCACTTTCCATGTGGGAGCTATAGCAGGATGTATATTGGTTTTGAGGACAACTCAATGGACAGTGTAGGGAGAAAAGTTCCTGGCTCCTTGAATGCCGTTCCTGGAGACACTGCGATCAATGAGGGAGATATGTCAAGATGTGTGTTTGTTTTGAGGACGGCTCTCTGGAGAGTCTTAGCAAAGAGGTCACAGGGATAATCAGAGCAATTCTCAGAGACACTGAGAACAAGCTCGACAATTCCCTCCTGGCACTTTCCCTGTAGGAGATACCGCAAGACGTTTCTGTAGATTGGGCACAGCGCTCTGCAGGGTGTTAGCAGAGACTTTCCCGGGACAGTGAAACCCGATGTCAGAGACACTGAGAAGAAGCCCCAATGTTCCCTCCAGGCACTTTCAGTGTGGGTGCCTTCTCCACGTGGTTCCTGGTTTCCCTGCAGCGCTGAAGAGAATGTTAGCAAAGAGGTAACCGGGACAGTGAAAACAGTACTCAAAGACAGGGAGAGCAAGCTCTCTCTTGGCACTTTGGATGTGGGACATACAGCGAGATGTTTGCTGCTTTTGCGTTTGGCTGTTGGGAGATTTACAGCTCAAAGATATCTAGTTGATTTGAAGCAGTTCCGAGAAAGTCTAAACATAATCGCCACTTCTCCCTCCTGGCACTTTCCATGTGGGAGCTATAGCAGGATGTATATTGGTTTTGAGGACAACTCAATGGACAGTGTAGGGAGAAAAGTTCCTGGCTCCTTGAATGCCGTTCCTGGAGACACTGCGATCAATGAGGGAGATATGTCAAGATGTGTGTTTGTTTTGAGGACGGCTCTCTGGAGAGTCTTAGCAAAGAGGTCACAGGGATAATCAGAGCAATTCTCAGAGACACTGAGAACAAGCTCGACAATTCCCTCCTGGCACTTTCCCTGTAGGAGATACCGCAAGACGTTTCTGTAGATTGGGCACAGCGCTCTGCAGGGTGTTAGCAGAGACTTTCCCGGGACAGTGAAACCCGATGTCAGAGACACTGAGAAGAAGCCCCAATGTTCCCTCCAGGCACTTTCAGTGTGGGTGCCTTCTCCACGTGGTTCCTGGTTTCCCTGCAGCGCTGAAGAGAATGTTAGCAAAGAGGTAACCGGGACAGTGAAAACAGTACTCAAAGACAGGGAGAGCAAGCTCTCTCTTGGCACTTTGGATGTGGGACATACAGCGAGATGTTTGCTGCTTTTGCGTTTGGCTGTTGGGAGATTTACAGCACAAAGATATCTAGTTGATTTGAAGCAGTTCCGAGAAAGTCTAAACATAATCGCCACTTCTCCCTCCTGGCACTTTCCATGTGGGAGCTATAGCAGGATGTATATTGGTTTTGAGGACAACTCAATGGACAGTGTAGGGAGAAAAGTTCCTGGCTCCTTGAATGCCGTTCCTGGAGACACTGCGATCAATGTGGGAGATATGTCAAGATGTGTGTTTGTTTTGAGGACGGCTCTCTGGAGAGTCTTAGCAAAGAGGTCACAGGGATAATCAGAGCAATTCTCAGAGACACTGAGAACAAGCTCGACAATTCCCTCCTGGCACTTTCCCTGTAGGAGATACCGCAAGACGTTTCTGTAGATTGGGCACAGCGCTCTGCAGGGTGTTAGCAGAGACTTTCCCGGGACAGTGAAACCCGATGTCAGAGACACTGAGAAGAAGCCCCAATGTTCCCTCCAGGCACTTTCAGTGTGGGTGCCTTCTCCACGTGGTTCCTGGTTTCCCTGCAGCGCTGAAGAGAATGTTAGCAAAGAGGTAACCGGGACAGTGAAAACAGTACTCAAAGACAGGGAGAGCAAGCTCTCTCTTGGCACTTTGGATGTGGGACATACAGCGAGATGTTTGCTGCTTTTGCGTTTGGCTGTTGGGAGATTTACAGCACAAAGATATCTAGTTGATTTGAAGCAGTTCCGAGAAAGTCTAAACATAATCGCCGCTTCTCCCTCCTGGCACTTTCCATGTGGGAGCTATAGCAGGATGTATATTGGTTTTGAGGACAACTCAATGGACAGTGTAGGGAGAAAAGTTCCTGGCTCCTTGAATGCCGTTCCTGGAGACACTGCGATCAATGAGGGAGATATGTCAAGATGTGTGTTTGTTTTGAGGACGGCTCTCTGGAGAGTCTTAGCAAAGAGGTCACAGGGATAATCAGAGCAATTCTCAGAGACACTGAGAACAAGCTCGACAATTCCCTCCTGGCACTTTCCCTGTAGGAGATACCGCAAGACGTTTCTGTAGATTGGGCACAGCGCTCTGCAGGGTGTTAGCAGAGACTTTCCCGGGACAGTGAAACCCGATGTCAGAGACACTGAGAAGAAGCCCCAATGTTCCCTCCAGGCACTTTCAGTGTGGGTGCCTTCTCCACGTGGTTCCTGGTTTCCCTGCAGCGCTGAAGAGAATGTTAGCAAAGAGGTAACCGGGACAGTGAAAACAGTACTCAAAGACAGGGAGAGCAAGCTCTCTCTTGGCACTTTGGATGTGGGACATACAGCGAGATGTTTGCTGCTTTTGCGTTTGGCTGTTGGGAGATTTACAGCACAAAGATATCTAGTTGATTTGAAGCAGTTCCGAGAAAGTCTAAACATAATCGCCACTTCTCCCTCCTGGCACTTTCCATGTGGGAGCTATAGCAGGATGTATATTGGTTTTGAGGACAACTCAATGGACAGTGTAGGGAGAAAAGTTCCTGGCTCCTTGAATGCCGTTCCTGGAGACACTGCGATCAATGAGGGAGATATGTCAAGATGTGTGTTTGTTTTGAGGACGGCTCTCTGGAGAGTCTTAGCAAAGAGGTCACAGGGATAATCAGAGCAATTCTCAGAGACACTGAGAACAAGCTCGACAATTCCCTCCTGGCACTTTCCCTGTAGGAGATACCGCAAGACGTTTCTGTAGATTGGGCACAGCGCTCTGCAGGGTGTTAGCAGAGACTTTCCCGGGACAGTGAAACCCGATGTCAGAGACACTGAGAAGAAGCCCCAATGTTCCCTCCAGGCACTTTCAGTGTGGGTGCCTTCTCCACGTGGTTCCTGGTTTCCCTGCAGCGCTGAAGAGAATGTTAGCAAAGAGGTAACCGGGACAGTGAAAACAGTACTCAAAGACAGGGAGAGCAAGCTCTCTCTTGGCACTTTGGATGTGGGACATACAGCGAGATGTTTGCTGCTTTTGCGTTTGGCTGTTGGGAGATTTACAGCACAAAGATATCTAGTTGATTTGAAGCAGTTCCGAGAAAGTCTAAACATAATCGCCGCTTCTCCCTCCTGGCACTTTCCATGTGGGAGCTATAGCAGGATGTATATTGGTTTTGAGGACAACTCAATGGACAGTGTAGGGAGAAAAGTTCCTGGCTCCTTGAATGCCGTTCCTGGAGACACTGCGATCAATGAGGGAGATATGTCAAGATGTGTGTTTGTTTTGAGGACGGCTCTCTGGAGAGTCTTAGCAAAGAGGTCACAGGGATAATCAGAGCAATTCTCAGAGACACTGAGAACAAGCTCGACAATTCCCTCCTGGCACTTTCCCTGTAGGAGATACCGCAAGACGTTTCTGTAGATTGGGCACAGCGCTCTGCAGGGTGTTAGCAGAGACTTTCCCGGGACAGTGAAACCCGATGTCAGAGACACTGAGAAGAAGCCCCAATGTTCCCTCCAGGCACTTTCAGTGTGGGTGCCTTCTCCACGTGGTTCCTGGTTTCCCTGCAGCGCTGAAGAGAATGTTAGCAAAGAGGTAACCGGGACAGTGAAAACAGTACTCAAAGACAGGGAGAGCAAGCTCTCTCTTGGCACTTTGGATGTGGGACATACAGCGAGATGTTTGCTGCTTTTGCGTTTGGCTGTTGGGAGATTTACAGCACAAAGATATCTAGTTGATTTGAAGCAGTTCCGAGAAAGTCTAAACATAATCGCCACTTCTCCCTCCTGGCACTTTCCATGTGGGAGCTATAGCAGGATGTATATTGGTTTTGAGGACAACTCAATGGACAGTGTAGGGAGAAAAGTTCCTGGCTCCTTGAATGCCGTTCCTGGAGACACTGCGATCAATGAGGGAGATATGTCAAGATGTGTGTTTGTTTTGAGGACGGCTCTCTGGAGAGTCTTAGCAAAGAGGTCACAGGGATAATCAGAGCAATTCTCAGAGACACTGAGAACAAGCTCGACAATTCCCTCCTGGCACTTTCCCTGTAGGAGATACCGCAAGACGTTTCTGTAGATTGGGCACAGCGCTCTGCAGGGTGTTAGCAGAGACTTTCCCGGGACAGTGAAACCCGATGTCAGAGACACTGAGAAGAAGCCCCAATGTTCCCTCCAGGCACTTTCAGTGTGGGTGCCTTCTCCACGTGGTTCCTGGTTTCCCTGCAGCGCTGAAGAGAATGTTAGCAAAGAGGTAACCGGGACAGTGAAAACAGTACTCAAAGACAGGGAGAGCAAGCTCTCTCTTGGCACTTTGGATGTGGGACATACAGCGAGATGTTTGCTGCTTTTGCGTTTGGCTGTTGGGAGATTTACAGCACAAAGATATCTAGTTGATTTGAAGCAGTTCCGAGAAAGTCTAAACATAATCGCCACTTCTCCCTCCTGGCACTTTCCATGTGGGAGCTATAGCAGGATGTATATTGGTTTTGAGGACAACTCAATGGACAGTGTAGGGAGAAAAGTTCCTGGCTCCTTGAATGCCGTTCCTGGAGACACTGCGATCAATGAGGGAGATATGTCAAGATGTGTGTTTGTTTTGAGGACGGCTCTCTGGAGAGTCTTAGCAAAGAGGTCACAGGGATAATCAGAGCAATTCTCAGAGACACTGAGAACAAGCTCGACAATTCCCTCCTGGCACTTTCCCTGTAGGAGATACCGCAAGACGTTTCTGTAGATTGGGCACAGCGCTCTGCAGGGTGTTAGCAGAGACTTTCCCGGGACAGTGAAACCCGATGTCAGAGACACTGAGAAGAAGCCCCAATGTTCCCTCCAGGCACTTTCAGTGTGGGTGCCTTCTCCACGTGGTTCCTGGTTTCCCTGCAGCGCTGAAGAGAATGTTAGCAAAGAGGTAACCGGGACAGTGAAAACAGTACTCAAAGACAGGGAGAGCAAGCTCTCTCTTGGCACTTTGGATGTGGGACATACAGCGAGATGTTTGCTGCTTTTGCGTTTGGCTGTTGGGAGATTTACAGCACAAAGATATCTAGTTGATTTGAAGCAGTTCCGAGAAAGTCTAAACATAATCGCCACTTCTCCCTCCTGGCACTTTCCATGTGGGAGCTATAGCAGGATGTATATTGGTTTTGAGGACAACTCAATGGACAGTGTAGGGAGAAAAGTTCCTGGCTCCTTGAATGCCGTTCCTGGAGACACTGCGATCAATGTGGGAGATATGTCAAGATGTGTGTTTGTTTTGAGGACGGCTCTCTGGAGAGTCTTAGCAAAGAGGTCACAGGGATAATCAGAGCAATTCTCAGAGACACTGAGAACAAGCTCCACAATTCCCTCCTGGCACTTTCCCTGTAGGAGATACCGCAAGACGTTTCTGTAGATTGGGCACAGCGCTCTGCAGGGTGTTAGCAGAGACTTTCCCGGGACAGTGCAACCCGATGTCAGAGACACTGAGAAGAAGCCCCAATGTTCCCTCCAGGCACTTTCAGTGTGGGTGCCTTCTCCACGTGGTTCCTGGTTTCCCTGCAGCGCTGAAGAGAATGTTAGCAAAGAGGTAACCGGGACAGTGAAAACAGTACTCAAAGACAGGGAGAGCAAGCTCTCTCTTGGCACTTTGGATGTGGGACATACAGCGAGATGTTTGCTGCTTTTGCGTTTGGCTGTTGGGAGATTTACAGCACAAAGATATCTAGTTGATTTGAAGCAGTTCCGAGAAAGTCTAAACATAATCGCCACTTCTCCCTCCTGGCACTTTCCATGTGGGAGCTATAGCAGGATGTATATTGGTTTTGAGGACAACTCAATGGACAGTGTAGGGAGAAAAGTTCCTGGCTCCTTGAATGCCGTTCCTGGAGACACTGCGATCAATGAGGGAGATATGTCAAGATGTGTGTTTGTTTTGAGGACGGCTCTCTGGAGAGTCTTAGCAAAGAGGTCACAGGGATAATCAGAGCAATTCTCAGAGACACTGAGAACAAGCTCGACAATTCCCTCCTGGCACTTTCCCTGTAGGAGATACCGCAAGACGTTTCTGTAGATTGGGCACAGCGCTCTGCAGGGTGTTAGCAGAGACTTTCCCGGGACAGTGAAACCCGATGTCAGAGACACTGAGAAGAAGCCCCAATGTTCCCTCCAGGCACTTTCAGTGTGGGTGCCTTCTCCACGTGGTTCCTGGTTTCCCTGCAGCGCTGAAGAGAATGTTAGCAAAGAGGTAACCGGGACAGTGAAAACAGTACTCAAAGACAGGGAGAGCAAGCTCTCTCTTGGCACTTTGGATGTGGGACATACAGCGAGATGTTTGCTGCTTTTGCGTTTGGCTGTTGGGAGATTTACAGCACAAAGATATCTAGTTGATTTGAAGCAGTTCCGAGAAAGTCTAAACATAATCGCCACTTCTCCCTCCTGGCACTTTCCATGTGGGAGCTATAGCAGGATGTATATTGGTTTTGAGGACAACTCAATGGACAGTGTAGGGAGAAAAGTTCCTGGCTCCTTGAATGCCGTTCCTGGAGACACTGCGATCAATGAGGGAGATATGTCAAGATGTGTGTTTGTTTTGAGGACGGCTCTCTGGAGAGTCTTAGCAAAGAGGTCACAGGGATAATCAGAGCAATTCTCAGAGACACTGAGAACAAGCTCGACAATTCCCTCCTGGCACTTTCCCTGTAGGAGATACCGCAAGACGTTTCTGTAGATTGGGCACAGCGCTCTGCAGGGTGTTAGCAGAGACTTTCCCGGGACAGTGAAACCCGATGTCAGAGACACTGAGAAGAAGCCCCAATGTTCCCTCCAGGCACTTTCAGTGTGGGTGCCTTCTCCACGTGGTTCCTGGTTTCCCTGCAGCGCTGAAGAGAATGTTAGCAAAGAGGTAACCGGGACAGTGAAAACAGTACTCAAAGACAGGGAGAGCAAGCTCTCTCTTGGCACTTTGGATGTGGGACATACAGCGAGATGTTTGCTGCTTTTGCGTTTGGCTGTTGGGAGATTTACAGCACAAAGATATCTAGTTGATTTGAAGCAGTTCCGAGAAAGTCTAAACATAATCGCCACTTCTCCCTCCTGGCACTTTCCATGTGGGAGCTATAGCAGGATGTATATTGGTTTTGAGGACAACTCAATGGACAGTGTAGGGAGAAAAGTTCCTGGCTCCTTGAATGCCGTTCCTGGAGACACTGCGATCAATGTGGGAGATATGTCAAGATGTGTGTTTGTTTTGAGGACGGCTCTCTGGAGAGTCTTAGCAAAGAGGTCACAGGGATAATCAGAGCAATTCTCAGAGACACTGAGAACAAGCTCCACAATTCCCTCCTGGCACTTTCCCTGTAGGAGATACCGCAAGACGTTTCTGTAGATTGGGCACAGCGCTCTGCAGGGTGTTAGCAGAGACTTTCCCGGGACAGTGCAACCCGATGTCAGAGACACTGAGAAGAAGCCCCAATGTTCCCTCCAGGCACTTTCAGTGTGGGTGCCTTCTCCACGTGGTTCCTGGTTTCCCTGCAGCGCTGAAGAGAATGTTAGCAAAGAGGTAACCGGGACAGTGAAAACAGTACTCAAAGACAGGGAGAGCAAGCTCTCTCTTGGCACTTTGGATGTGGGACATACAGCGAGATGTTTGCTGCTTTTGCGTTTGGCTGTTGGGAGATTTACAGCACAAAGATATCTAGTTGATTTGAAGCAGTTCCGAGAAAGTCTAAACATAATCGCCACTTCTCCCTCCTGGCACTTTCCATGTGGGAGCTATAGCAGGATGTATATTGGTTTTGAGGACAACTCAATGGACAGTGTAGGGAGCAAAGTTCCTGGCTCCTTGAATGCCGTTCCTGGAGACACTGCGATCAATGAGGGAGATATGTCAAGATGTGTGTTTGTTTTGAGGACGGCTCTCTGGAGAGTCTTAGCAAAGAGGTCACAGGGATAATCAGAGCAATTCTCAGAGACACTGAGAACAAGCTCGACAATTCCCTCCTGGCACTTTCCCTGTAGGAGATACCGCAAGACGTTTCTGTAGATTGGGCACAGCGCTCTGCAGGGTGTTAGCAGAGACTTTCCCGGGACAGTGAAACCCGATGTCAGAGACACTGAGAAGAAGCCCCAATGTTCCCTCCAGGCACTTTCAGTGTGGGTGCCTTCTCCACGTGGTTCCTGGTTTCCCTGCAGCGCTGAAGAGAATGTTAGCAAAGAGGTAACCGGGACAGTGAAAACAGTACTCAAAGACAGGGAGAGCAAGCTCTCTCTTGGCACTTTGGATGTGGGACATACAGCGAGATGTTTGCTGCTTTTGCGTTTGGCTGTTGGGAGATTTACAGCACAAAGATATCTAGTTGATTTGAAGCAGTTCCGAGAAAGTCTAAACATAATCGCCACTTCTCCCTCCTGGCACTTTCCATGTGGGAGATATAGCAGGATGTATATTGGTTTTGAGGACAACTCAATGGACAGTGTAGGGAGAAAAGTTCCTGGCTCCTTGAATGCCGTTCCTGGAGACACTGCGATCAATGAGGGAGATATGTCAAGATGTGTGTTGGTTTTGAGGACGGCTCTCTGGAGAGTCTTAGCAAAGAGGTCACAGGGATAATCAGAGCAATTCTCAGAGACACTGAGAACAAGCTCCACAATTCCCTCCTGGCACTTTCCCTGTAGGAGATACCGCAAGACGTTTCTGTAGATTGGGCACAGCGCTCTGCAGGGTGTTAGCAGAGACTTTCCCGGGACAGTGAAACCCTATGTCAGAGACACTGAGAAGAAGCCCCAATGTTCCCTCCAGGCACTTTCAGTGTGGGTGCCTTCTCCACGTGGTTCCTGGTTTCCCTGCAGCGCTGAAGAGAATGTTAGCAAAGAGGTAACCGGGACAGTGAAAACAGTACTCAAAGACAGGGAGAGCAAGCTCTCTCTTGGCACTTTGGATGTGGGACATACAGCGAGATGTTTGCTGCTTTTGCGTTTGGCTGTTGGGAGATTTACAGCACAAAGATATCTAGTTGATTTGAAGCAGTTCCGAGAAAGTCTAAACATAATCGCCACTTCTCCCTCCTGGCACTTTCCATGTGGGAGCTATAGCAGGATGTATATTGGTTTTGAGGACAACTCAATGGACAGTGTAGGGAGAAAAGTTCCTGGCTCCTTGAATGCCGTTCCTGGAGACACTGCGATCAATGAGGGAGATATGTCAAGATGTGTGTTTGTTTTGAGGACGGCTCTCTGGAGAGTCTTAGCAAAGAGGTCACAGGGATAATCAGAGCAATTCTCAGAGACACTGAGAACAAGCTCGACAATTCCCTCCTGGCACTTTCCCTGTAGGAGATACCGCAAGACGTTTCTGTAGATTGGGCACAGCGCTCTGCAGGGTGTTAGCAGAGACTTTCCCGGGACAGTGAAACCCGATGTCAGAGACACTGAGAAGAAGCCCCAATGTTCCCTCCAGGCACTTTCAGTGTGGGTGCCTTCTCCACGTGGTTCCTGGTTTCCCTGCAGCGCTGAAGAGAATGTTAGCAAAGAGGTAACCGGGACAGTGAAAACAGTACTCAAAGACAGGGAGAGCAAGCTCTCTCTTGGCACTTTGGATGTGGGACATACAGCGAGATGTTTGCTGCTTTTGCGTTTGGCTGTTGGGAGATTTACAGCACAAAGATATCTAGTTGATTTGAAGCAGTTCCGAGAAAGTCTAAACATAATCGCCACTTCTCCCTCCTGGCACTTTCCATGTGGGAGCTATAGCAGGATGTATATTGGTTTTGAGGACAACTCAATGGACAGTGTAGGGAGAAAAGTTCCTGGCTCCTTGAATGCCGTTCCTGGAGACACTGCGATCAATGAGGGAGATATGTCAAGATGTGTGTTTGTTTTGAGGACGGCTCTCTGGAGAGTCTTAGCAAAGAGGTCACAGGGATAATCAGAGCAATTCTCAGAGACACTGAGAACAAGCTCGACAATTCCCTCCTGGCACTTTCCCTGTAGGAGATACCGCAAGACGTTTCTGTAGATTGGGCACAGCGCTCTGCAGGGTGTTAGCAGAGACTTTCCCGGGACAGTGAAACCCGATGTCAGAGACACTGAGAAGAAGCCCCAATGTTCCCTCCAGGCACTTTCAGTGTGGGTGCCTTCTCCACGTGGTTCCTGGTTTCCCTGCAGCGCTGAAGAGAATGTTAGCAAAGAGGTAACCGGGACAGTGAAAACAGTACTCAAAGACAGGGAGAGCAAGCTCTCTCTTGGCACTTTGGATGTGGGACATACAGCGAGATGTTTGCTGCTTTTGCGTTTGGCTGTTGGGAGATTTACAGCACAAAGATATCTAGTTGATTTGAAGCAGTTCCGAGAAAGTCTAAACATAATCGCCACTTCTCCCTCCTGGCACTTTCCATGTGGGAGCTATAGCAGGATGTATATTGGTTTTGAGGACAACTCAATGGACAGTGTAGGGAGAAAAGTTCCTGGCTCCTTGAATGCCGTTCCTGGAGACACTGCGATCAATGTGGGAGATATGTCAAGATGTGTGTTTGTTTTGAGGACGGCTCTCTGGAGAGTCTTAGCAAAGAGGTCACAGGGATAATCAGAGCAATTCTCAGAGACACTGAGAACAAGCTCCACAATTCCCTCCTGGCACTTTCCCTGTAGGAGATACCGCAAGACGTTTCTGTAGATTGGGCACAGCGCTCTGCAGGGTGTTAGCAGAGACTTTCCCGGGACAGTGCAACCCGATGTCAGAGACACTGAGAAGAAGCCCCAATGTTCCCTCCAGGCACTTTCAGTGTGGGTGCCTTCTCCACGTGGTTCCTGGTTTCCCTGCAGCGCTGAAGAGAATGTTAGCAAAGAGGTAACCGGGACAGTGAAAACAGTACTCAAAGACAGGGAGAGCAAGCTCTCTCTTGGCACTTTGGATGTGGGACATACAGCGAGATGTTTGCTGCTTTTGCGTTTGGCTGTTGGGAGATTTACAGCACAAAGATATCTAGTTGATTTGAAGCAGTTCCGAGAAAGTCTAAACATAATCGCCACTTCTCCCTCCTGGCACTTTCCATGTGGGAGATATAGCAGGATGTATATTGGTTTTGAGGACAACTCAATGGACAGTGTAGGGAGAAAAGTTCCTGGCTCCTTGAATGCCGTTCCTGGAGACACTGCGATCAATGAGGGAGATATGTCAAGATGTGTGTTTGTTTTGAGGACGGCTCTCTGGAGAGTCTTAGCAAAGAGGTCACAGGGATAATCAGAGCAATTCTCAGAGACACTGAGAACAAGCTCGACAATTCCCTCCTGGCACTTTCCCTGTAGGAGATACCGCAAGACGTTTCTGTAGATTGGGCACAGCGCTCTGCAGGGTGTTAGCAGAGACTTTCCCGGGACAGTGAAACCCGATGTCAGAGACACTGAGAAGAAGCCCCAATGTTCCCTCCAGGCACTTTCAGTGTGGGTGCCTTCTCCACGTGGTTCCTGGTTTCCCTGCAGCGCTGAAGAGAATGTTAGCAAAGAGGTAACCGGGACAGTGAAAACAGTACTCAAAGACAGGGAGAGCAAGCTCTCTCTTGGCACTTTGGATGTGGGACATACAGCGAGATGTTTGCTGCTTTTGCGTTTGGCTGTTGGGAGATTTACAGCACAAAGATATCTAGTTGATTTGAAGCAGTTCCGAGAAAGTCTAAACATAATCGCCACTTCTCCCTCCTGGCACTTTCCATGTGGGAGATATAGCAGGATGTATATTGGTTTTGAGGACAACTCAATGGACAGTGTAGGGAGAAAAGTTCCTGGCTCCTTGAATGCCGTTCCTGGAGACACTGCGATCAATGAGGGAGATATGTCAAGATGTGTGTTGGTTTTGAGGACGGCTCTCTGGAGAGTCTTAGCAAAGAGGTCACAGGGATAATCAGAGCAATTCTCAGAGACACTGAGAACAAGCTCCACAATTCCCTCCTGGCACTTTCCCTGTAGGAGATACCGCAAGACGTTTCTGTAGATTGGGCACAGCGCTCTGCAGGGTGTTAGCAGAGACTTTCCCGGGACAGTGAAACCCTATGTCAGAGACACTGAGAAGAAGCCCCAATGTTCCCTCCAGGCACTTTCAGTGTGGGTGCCTTCTCCACGTGGTTCCTGGTTTCCCTGCAGCGCTGAAGAGAATGTTAGCAAAGAGGTAACCGGGACAGTGAAAACAGTACTCAAAGGCAGGGAGAGCAAGCTCTCTCTTGGCACTTTGGATGTGGGACATACAGCGAGATGTTTGCTGCTTTTGCGTTTGGCTGTTGGGAGATTTACAGCACAAAGATATCTAGTTGATTTGAAGCAGTTCCGAGAAAGTCTAAACATAATCGCCACTTCTCCCTCCTGGCACTTTCCATGTGGGAGCTATAGCAGGATGTATATTGGTTTTGAGGACAACTCAATGGACAGTGTAGGGAGAAAAGTTCCTGGCTCCTTGAATGCCGTTCCTGGAGACACTGCGATCAATGTGGGAGATATGTCAAGATGTGTGTTTGTTTTGAGGACGGCTCTCTGGAGAGTCTTAGCAAAGAGGTCACAGGGATAATCAGAGCAATTCTCAGAGACACTGAGAACAAGCTCGACAATTCCCTCCTGGCACTTTCCCTGTAGGAGATACCGCAAGACGTTTCTGTAGATTGGGCACAGCGCTCTGCAGGGTGTTAGCAGAGACTTTCCCGGGACTGTGAAACCCTATGTCAGAGACACTGAGAAGAAGCCCCAATGTTCCCTCCAGGCACTTTCAGTGTGGGTGCCTTCTCCACGTGGTTCCTGGTTTCCCTGCAGCGCTGAAGAGAATGTTAGCAAAGAGGTAACCGGGACAGTGAAAACAGTACTCAAAGACAGGGAGAGCAAGCTCTCTCTTGGCACTTTGGATGTGGGACATACAGCGAGATGTTTGCTGCTTTTGCGTTTGGCTGTTGGGAGATTTACAGCACAAAGATATCTAGTTGATTTGAAGCAGTTCTGAGAAAGTCTAAACATAATCGCCACTTCTCCCTCCTGGCACTTTCCATGTGGGAGCTATAGCAGGATGTATATTGGTTTTGAGGACAACTCAATGGACAGTGTAGGGAGAAAAGTTCCTGGCTCCTTGAATGCCGTTCCTGGAGACACTGCGATCAATGAGGGAGATATGTCAAGATGTGTGTTTGTTTTGAGGACGGCTCTCTGGAGAGTCTTAGCAAAGAGGTCACAGGGATAATCAGAGCAATTCTCAGAGACACTGAGAACAAGCTCGACAATTCCCTCCTGGCACTTTCCCTGTAGGAGATACCGCAAGACGTTTCTGTAGATTGGGCACAGCGCTCTGCAGGGTGTTAGCAGAGACTTTCCCGGGACAGTGAAACCC
Source organism: Chroicocephalus ridibundus (assembly GCF_963924245.1). Taxonomy (NCBI): domain Eukaryota; kingdom Metazoa; phylum Chordata; class Aves; order Charadriiformes; family Laridae; genus Chroicocephalus; species Chroicocephalus ridibundus. The sequence goes on from NW_026961290.1 coordinate 197,776, forward strand.
GATGTCAGAGACACTGAGAAGAAGCCCCAATGTTCCCTCCAGGCACTTTCAGTGTGGGTGCCTTCTCCACGTGGTTCCTGGTTTCCCTGCAGCGCTGAAGAGAATGTTAGCAAAGAGGTAACCGGGACAGCGAAAACAGTACTCAAAGACAGGGAGAGCAAGCTCTCTCTTGGCACTTTGGATGTGGGACATACAGCGAGATGTTTGCTGCTTTTGCGTTTGGCTGTTGGGAGATTTACAGCACAAAGATATCTAGTTGATTTGAAGCAGTTCCGAGAAAGTCTAAACATAATCGCCACTTCTCCCTCCTGGCACTTTCCATGTGGGAGCTATAGCAGGATGTATATTGGTTTTGAGGACAACTCAATGGACAGTGTAGGGAGAAAAGTTCCTGGCTCCTTGAATGCCGTTCCTGGAGACACTGCGATCAATGAGGGAGATATGTCAAGATGTGTGTTTGTTTTGAGGACGGCTCTCTGGAGAGTCTTAGCAAAGAGGTCACAGGGATAATCAGAGCAATTCTCAGAGACACTGAGAACAAGCTCGACAATTCCCTCCTGGCACTTTCCCTGTAGGAGATACCGCAAGACGTTTCTGTAGATTGGGCACAGCGCTCTGCAGGGTGTTAGCAGAGACTTTCCCGGGACAGTGAAACCCGATGTCAGAGACACTGAGAAGAAGCCCCAATGTTCCCTCCAGGCACTTTCAGTGTGGGTGCCTTCTCCACGTGGTTCCTGGTTTCCCTGCAGCGCTGAAGAGAATGTTAGCAAAGAGGTAACCGGGACAGTGAAAACAGTACTCAAAGACAGGGAGAGCAAGCTCTCTCTTGGCACTTTGGATGTGGGACATACAGCGAGATGTTTGCTGCTTTTGCGTTTGGCTGTTGGGAGATTTACAGCACAAAGATATCTAGTTGATTTGAAGCAGTTCCGAGAAAGTCTAAACATAATCGCCACTTCTCCCTCCTGGCACTTTCCATGTGGGAGATATAGCAGGATGTATATTGGTTTTGAGGACAACTCAATGGACAGTGTAGGGAGAAAAGTTCCTGGCTCCTTGAATGCCGTTCCTGGAGACACTGCGATCAATGTGGGAGATATGTCAAGATGTGTGTTTGTTTTGAGGACGGCTCTCTGGAGAGTCTTAGCAAAGAGGTCACAGGGATAATCAGAGCAATTCTCAGAGACACTGAGAACAAGCTCGACAATTCCCTCCTGGCACTTTCCCTGTAGGAGATACCGCAAGACGTTTCTGTAGATTGGGCACAGCGCTCTGCAGGGTGTTAGCAGAGACTTTCCCGGGACAGTGAAACCCTATGTCAGAGACACTGAGAAGAAGCCCCAATGTTCCCTCCAGGCACTTTCAGTGTGGGTGCCTTCTCCACGTGGTTCCTGGTTTCCCTGCAGCGCTGAAGAGAATGTTAGCAAAGAGGTAACCGGGACAGTGAAAACAGTACTCAAAGACAGGGAGAGCAAGCTCTCTCTTGGCACTTTGGATGTGGGACATACAGCGAGATGTTTGCTGCTTTTGCGTTTGGCTGTTGGGAGATTTACAGCACAAAGATATCTAGTTGATTTGAAGCAGTTCCGAGAAAGTCTAAACATAATCGCCACTTCTCCCTCCTGGCACTTTCCATGTGGGAGCTATAGCAGGATGTATATTGGTTTTGAGGACAACTCAATGGACAGTGTAGGGAGAAAAGTTCCTGGCTCCTTGAATGCCGTTCCTGGAGACACTGCGATCAATGAGGGAGATATGTCAAGATGTGTGTTGGTTTTGAGGACGGCTCTCTGGAGAGTCTTAGCAAAGAGGTCACAGGGATAATCAGAGCAATTCTCAGAGACACTGAGAACAAGCTCCACAATTCCCTCCTGGCACTTTCCCTGTAGGAGATACCGCAAGACGTTTCTGTAGATTGGGCACAGCGCTCTGCAGGGTGTTAGCAGAGACTTTCCCGGGACAGTGAAACCCTATGTCAGAGACACTGAGAAGAAGCCCCAATGTTCCCTCCAGGCACTTTCAGTGTGGGTGCCTTCTCCACGTGGTTCCTGGTTTCCCTGCAGCGCTGAAGAGAATGTTAGCAAAGAGGTAACCGGGACAGTGAAAACAGTACTCAAAGGCAGGGAGAGCAAGCTCTCTCTTGGCACTTTGGATGTGGGACATACAGCGAGATGTTTGCTGCTTTTGCGTTTGGCTGTTGGGAGATTTACAGCACAAAGATATCTAGTTGATTTGAAGCAGTTCCGAGAAAGTCTAAACATAATCGCCACTTCTCCCTCCTGGCACTTTCCATGTGGGAGATATAGCAGGATGTATATTGGTTTTGAGGACAACTCAATGGACAGTGTAGGGAGAAAAGTTCCTGGCTCCTTGAATGCCGTTCCTGGAGACACTGCGATCAATGTGGGAGATATGTCAAGATGTGTGTTTGTTTTGAGGACGGCTCTCTGGAGAGTCTTAGCAAAGAGGTCACAGGGATAATCAGAGCAATTCTCAGAGACACTGAGAACAAGCTCGACAATTCCCTCCTGGCACTTTCCCTGTAGGAGATACCGCAAGACGTTTCTGTAGATTGGGCACAGCGCTCTGCAGGGTGTTAGCAGAGACTTTCCCGGGACAGTGAAACCCGATGTCAGAGACACTGAGAAGAAGCCCCAATGTTCCCTCCAGGCACTTTCAGTGTGGGTGCCTTCTCCACGTGGTTCCTGGTTTCCCTGCAGCGCTGAAGAGAATGTTAGCAAAGAGGTAACCGGGACAGTGAAAACAGTACTCAAAGACAGGGAGAGCAAGCTCTCTCTTGGCACTTTGGATGTGGGACATACAGCGAGATGTTTGCTGCTTTTGCGTTTGGCTGTTGGGAGATTTACAGCACAAAGATATCTAGTTGATTTGAAGCAGTTCCGAGAAAGTCTAAACATAATCGCCACTTCTCCCTCCTGGCACTTTCCATGTGGGAGCTATAGCAGGATGTATATTGGTTTTGAGGACAACTCAATGGACAGTGTAGGGAGAAAAGTTCCTGGCTCCTTGAATGCCGTTCCTGGAGACACTGCGATCAATGTGGGAGATATGTCAAGATGTGTGTTTGTTTTGAGGACGGCTCTCTGGAGAGTCTTAGCAAAGAGGTCACAGGGATAATCAGAGCAATTCTCAGAGACACTGAGAACAAGCTCGACAATTCCCTCCTGGCACTTTCCCTGTAGGAGATACCGCAAGACGTTTCTGTAGATTGGGCACAGCGCTCTGCAGGGTGTTAGCAGAGACTTTCCCGGGACTGTGAAACCCTATGTCAGAGACACTGAGAAGAAGCCCCAATGTTCCCTCCAGGCACTTTCAGTGTGGGTGCCTTCTCCACGTGGTTCCTGGTTTCCCTGCAGCGCTGAAGAGAATGTTAGCAAAGAGGTAACCGGGACAGCGAAAACAGTACTCAAAGACAGGGAGAGCAAGCTCTCTCTTGGCACTTTGGATGTGGGACATACAGCGAGATGTTTGCTGCTTTTGCGTTTGGCTGTTGGGAGATTTACAGCACAAAGATATCTAGTTGATTTGAAGCAGTTCCGAGAAAGTCTAAACATAATCGCCACTTCTCCCTCCTGGCACTTTCCATGTGGGAGCTATAGCAGGATGTATATTGGTTTTGAGGACAACTCAATGGACAGTGTAGGGAGAAAAGTTCCTGGCTCCTTGAATGCCGTTCCTGGAGACACTGCGATCAATGAGGGAGATATGTCAAGATGTGTGTTTGTTTTGAGGACGGCTCTCTGGAGAGTCTTAGCAAAGAGGTCACAGGGATAATCAGAGCAATTCTCAGAGACACTGAGAACAAGCTCGACAATTCCCTCCTGGCACTTTCCCTGTAGGAGATACCGCAAGACGTTTCTGTAGATTGGGCACAGCGCTCTGCAGGGTGTTAGCAGAGACTTTCCCGGGACAGTGAAACCCGATGTCAGAGACACTGAGAAGAAGCCCCAATGTTCCCTCCAGGCACTTTCAGTGTGGGTGCCTTCTCCACGTGGTTCCTGGTTTCCCTGCAGCGCTGAAGAGAATGTTAGCAAAGAGGTAACCGGGACAGTGAAAACAGTACTCAAAGACAGGGAGAGCAAGCTCTCTCTTGGCACTTTGGATGTGGGACATACAGCGAGATGTTTGCTGCTTTTGCGTTTGGCTGTTGGGAGATTTACAGCACAAAGATATCTAGTTGATTTGAAGCAGTTCCGAGAAAGTCTAAACATAATCGCCACTTCTCCCTCCTGGCACTTTCCATGTGGGAGATATAGCAGGATGTATATTGGTTTTGAGGACAACTCAATGGACAGTGTAGGGAGAAAAGTTCCTGGCTCCTTGAATGCCGTTCCTGGAGACACTGCGATCAATGTGGGAGATATGTCAAGATGTGTGTTTGTTTTGAGGACGGCTCTCTGGAGAGTCTTAGCAAAGAGGTCACAGGGATAATCAGAGCAATTCTCAGAGACACTGAGAACAAGCTCGACAATTCCCTCCTGGCACTTTCCCTGTAGGAGATACCGCAAGACGTTTCTGTAGATTGGGCACAGCGCTCTGCAGGGTGTTAGCAGAGACTTTCCCGGGACTGTGAAACCCTATGTCAGAGACACTGAGAAGAAGCCCCAATGTTCCCTCCAGGCACTTTCAGTGTGGGTGCCTTCTCCACGTGGTTCCTGGTTTCCCTGCAGCGCTGAAGAGAATGTTAGCAAAGAGGTAACCGGGACAGTGAAAACAGTACTCAAAGACAGGGAGAGCAAGCTCTCTCTTGGCACTTTGGATGTGGGACATACAGCGAGATGTTTGCTGCTTTTGCGTTTGGCTGTTGGGAGATTTACAGCACAAAGATATCTAGTTGATTTGAAGCAGTTCCGAGAAAGTCTAAACATAATCGCCACTTCTCCCTCCTGGCACTTTCCATGTGGGAGCTATAGCAGGATGTATATTGGTTTTGAGGACAACTCAATGGACAGTGTAGGGAGAAAAGTTCCTGGCTCCTTGAATGCCGTTCCTGGAGACACTGCGATCAATGAGGGAGATATGTCAAGATGTGTGTTTGTTTTGAGGACGGCTCTCTGGAGAGTCTTAGCAAAGAGGTCACAGGGATAATCAGAGCAATTCTCAGAGACACTGAGAACAAGCTCGACAATTCCCTCCTGGCACTTTCCCTGTAGGAGATACCGCAAGACGTTTCTGTAGATTGGGCACAGCGCTCTGCAGGGTGTTAGCAGAGACTTTCCCGGGACAGTGAAACCCGATGTCAGAGACACTGAGAAGAAGCCCCAATGTTCCCTCCAGGCACTTTCAGTGTGGGTGCCTTCTCCACGTGGTTCCTGGTTTCCCTGCAGCGCTGAAGAGAATGTTAGCAAAGAGGTAACCGGGACAGCGAAAAGAGTACTCAAAGACAGGGAGAGCAAGCTCTCTCTTGGCACTTTGGATGTGGGACATACAGCGAGATGTTTGCTGCTTTTGCGTTTGGCTGTTGGGAGATTTACAGCACAAAGATATCTAGTTGATTTGAAGCAGTTCCGAGAAAGTCTAAACATAATCGCCACTTCTCCCTCCTGGCACTTTCCATGTGGGAGCTATAGCAGGATGTATATTGGTTTTGAGGACAACTCAATGGACAGTGTAGGGAGAAAAGTTCCTGGCTCCTTGAATGCCGTTCCTGGAGACACTGCGATCAATGAGGGAGATATGTCAAGATGTGTGTTTGTTTTGAGGACGGCTCTCTGGAGAGTCTTAGCAAAGAGGTCACAGGGATAATCAGAGCAATTCTCAGAGACACTGAGAACAAGCTCGACAATTCCCTCCTGGCACTTTCCCTGTAGGAGATACCGCAAGACGTTTCTGTAGATTGGGCACAGCGCTCTGCAGGGTGTTAGCAGAGACTTTCCCGGGACAGTGAAACCCGATGTCAGAGACACTGAGAAGAAGCCCCAATGTTCCCTCCAGGCACTTTCAGTGTGGGTGCCTTCTCCACGTGGTTCCTGGTTTCCCTGCAGCGCTGAAGAGAATGTTAGCAAAGAGGTAACCGGGACAGTGAAAACAGTACTCAAAGACAGGGAGAGCAAGCTCTCTCTTGGCACTTTGGATGTGGGACATACAGCGAGATGTTTGCTGCTTTTGCGTTTGGCTGTTGGGAGATTTACAGCACAAAGATATCTAGTTGATTTGAAGCAGTTCCGAGAAAGTCTAAACATAATCGCCACTTCTCCCTCCTGGCACTTTCCATGTGGGAGATATAGCAGGATGTATATTGGTTTTGAGGACAACTCAATGGACAGTGTAGGGAGAAAAGTTCCTGGCTCCTTGAATGCCGTTCCTGGAGACACTGCGATCAATGTGGGAGATATGTCAAGATGTGTGTTTGTTTTGAGGACGGCTCTCTGGAGAGTCTTAGCAAAGAGGTCACAGGGATAATCAGAGCAATTCTCAGAGACACTGAGAACAAGCTCGACAATTCCCTCCTGGCACTTTCCCTGTAGGAGATACCGCAAGACGTTTCTGTAGATTGGGCACAGCGCTCTGCAGGGTGTTAGCAGAGACTTTCCCGGGACTGTGAAACCCTATGTCAGAGACACTGAGAAGAAGCCCCAATGTTCCCTCCAGGCACTTTCAGTGTGGGTGCCTTCTCCACGTGGTTCCTGGTTTCCCTGCAGCGCTGAAGAGAATGTTAGCAAAGAGGTAACCGGGACAGTGAAAACAGTACTCAAAGACAGGGAGAGCAAGCTCTCTCTTGGCACTTTGGATGTGGGACATACAGCGAGATGTTTGCTGCTTTTGCGTTTGGCTGTTGGGAGATTTACAGCACAAAGATATCTAGTTGATTTGAAGCAGTTCCGAGAAAGTCTAAACATAATCGCCACTTCTCCCTCCTGGCACTTTCCATGTGGGAGCTATAGCAGGATGTATATTGGTTTTGAGGACAACTCAATGGACAGTGTAGGGAGAAAAGTTCCTGGCTCCTTGAATGCCGTTCCTGGAGACACTGCGATCAATGTGGGAGATATGTCAAGATGTGTGTTTGTTTTGAGGACGGCTCTCTGGAGAGTCTTAGCAAAGAGGTCACAGGGATAATCAGAGCAATTCTCAGAGACACTGAGAACAAGCTCGACAATTCCCTCCTGGCACTTTCCCTGTAGGAGATACCGCAAGACGTTTCTGTAGATTGGGCACAGCGCTCTGCAGGGTGTTAGCAGAGACTTTCCCGGGACAGTGAAACCCTATGTCAGAGACACTGAGAAGAAGCCCCAATGTTCCCTCCAGGCACTTTCAGTGTGGGTGCCTTCTCCACGTGGTTCCTGGTTTCCCTGCAGCGCTGAAGAGAATGTTAGCAAAGAGGTAACCGGGACAGCGAAAACAGTACTCAAAGACAGGGAGAGCAAGCTCTCTCTTGGCACTTTGGATGTGGGACATACAGCGAGATGTTTGCTGCTTTTGCGTTTGGCTGTTGGGAGATTTACAGCACAAAGATATCTAGTTGATTTGAAGCAGTTCCGAGAAAGTCTAAACATAATCGCCACTTCTCCCTCCTGGCACTTTCCATGTGGGAGATATAGCAGGATGTATATTGGTTTTGAGGACAACTCAATGGACAGTGTAGGGAGAAAAGTTCCTGGCTCCTTGAATGCCGTTCCTGGAGACACTGCGATCAATGTGGGAGATATGTCAAGATGTGTGTTTGTTTTGAGGACGGCTCTCTGGAGAGTCTTAGCAAAGAGGTCACAGGGATAATCAGAGCAATTCTCAGAGACACTGAGAACAAGCTCGACAATTCCCTCCTGGCACTTTCCCTGTAGGAGATACCGCAAGACGTTTCTGTAGATTGGGCACAGCGCTCTGCAGGGTGTTAGCAGAGACTTTCCCGGGACAGTGAAACCCTATGTCAGAGACACTGAGAAGAAGCCCCAATGTTCCCTCCAGGCACTTTCAGTGTGGGTGCCTTCTCCACGTGGTTCCTGGTTTCCCTGCAGCGCTGAAGAGAATGTTAGCAAAGAGGTAACCGGGACAGTGAAAACAGTACTCAAAGACAGGGAGAGCAAGCTCTCTCTTGGCACTTTGGATGTGGGACATACAGCGAGATGTTTGCTGCTTTTGCGTTTGGCTGTTGGGAGATTTACAGCACAAAGATATCTAGTTGATTTGAAGCAGTTCCGAGAAAGTCTAAACATAATCGCCACTTCTCCCTCCTGGCACTTTCCATGTGGGAGCTATAGCAGGATGTATATTGGTTTTGAGGACAACTCAATGGACAGTGTAGGGAGAAAAGTTCCTGGCTCCTTGAATGCCGTTCCTGGAGACACTGCGATCAATGAGGGAGATATGTCAAGATGTGTGTTTGTTTTGAGGACGGCTCTCTGGAGAGTCTTAGCAAAGAGGTCACAGGGATAATCAGAGCAATTCTCAGAGACACTGAGAACAAGCTCGACAATTCCCTCCTGGCACTTTCCCTGTAGGAGATACCGCAAGACGTTTCTGTAGATTGGGCACAGCGCTCTGCAGGGTGTTAGCAGAGAATTTCCCGGGACAGTGAAACCCGATGTCAGAGACACTGAGAAGAAGCCCCAATGTTCCCTCCAGGCACTTTCAGTGTGGGTGCCTTCTCCACGTGGTTCCTGGTTTCCCTGCAGCGCTGAAGAGAATGTTAGCAAAGAGGTAACCGGGACAGTGAAAACAGTACTCAAAGACAGGGAGAGCAAGCTCTCTCTTGGCACTTTGGATGTGGGACATACAGCGAGATGTTTGCTGCTTTTGCGTTTGGCTGTTGGGAGATTTACAGCACAAAGATATCTAGTTGATTTGAAGCAGTTCCGAGAAAGTCTAAACATAATCGCCACTTCTCCCTCCTGGCACTTTCCATGTGGGAGATATAGCAGGATGTATATTGGTTTTGAGGACAACTCAATGGACAGTGTAGGGACAAAAGTTCCTGGCTCCTTGAATGCCGTTCCTGGAGACACTGCGATCAATGAGGGAGATATGTCAAGATGTGTGTTTGTTTTGAGGACGGCTCTCTGGAGAGTCTTAGCAAAGAGGTCACAGGGATAATCAGAGCAATTCTCAGAGACACTGAGAACAAGCTCCACAATTCCCTCCTGGCACTTTCCCTGTAGGAGATACCGCAAGACGTTTCTGTAGATTGGGCACAGCGCTCTGCAGGGTGTTAGCAGAGACTTTCCCGGGACAGTGAAACCCGATGTCAGAGACACTGAGAAGAAGCCCCAATGTTCCCTCCAGGCACTTTCAGTGTGGGTGCCTTCTCCACGTGGTTCCTGGTTTCCCTGCAGCGCTGAAGAGAATGTTAGCAAAGAGGTAACCGGGACAGTGAAAACAGTACTCAAAGACAGGGAGAGCAAGCTCTCTCTTGGCACTTTGGATGTGGGACATACAGCGAGATGTTTGCTGCTTTTGCGTTTGGCTGTTGGGAGATTTACAGCACAAAGATATCTAGTTGATTTGAAGCAGTTCCGAGAAAGTCTAAACATAATCGCCACTTCTCCCTCCTGGCACTTTCCATGTGGGAGATATAGCAGGATGTATATTGGTTTTGAGGACAACTCAATGGACAGTGTAGGGAGAAAAGTTCCTGGCTCCTTGAATGCCGTTCCTGGAGACACTGCGATCAATGAGGGAGATATGTCAAGATGTGTGTTTGTTTTGAGGACGGCTCTCTGGAGAGTCTTAGCAAAGAGGTCACAGGGATAATCAGAGCAATTCTCAGAGACACTGAGAACAAGCTCGACAATTCCCTCCTGGCACTTTCCCTGTAGGAGATACCGCAAGACGTTTCTGTAGATTGGGCACAGCGCTCTGCAGGGTGTTAGCAGAGACTTTCCCGGGACAGTGAAACCCGATGTCAGAGACACTGAGAAGAAGCCCCAATGTTCCCTCCAGGCACTTTCAGTGTGGGTGCCTTCTCCACGTGGTTCCTGGTTTCCCTGCAGCGCTGAAGAGAATGTTAGCAAAGAGGTAACCGGGACAGTGAAAACAGTACTCAAAGACAGGGAGAGCAAGCTCTCTCTTGGCACTTTGGATGTGGGACATACAGCGAGATGTTTGCTGCTTTTGCGTTTGGCTGTTGGGAGATTTACAGCACAAAGATATCTAGTTGATTTGAAGCAGTTCCGAGAAAGTCTAAACATAATCGCCACTTCTCCCTCCTGGCACTTTCCATGTGGGAGCTATAGCAGGATGTATATTGGTTTTGAGGACAACTCAATGGACAGTGTAGGGAGAAAAGTTCCTGGCTCCTTGAATGCCGTTCCTGGAGACACTGCGATCAATGAGGGAGATATGTCAAGATGTGTGTTTGTTTTGAGGACGGCTCTCTGGAGAGTCTTAGCAAAGAGGTCACAGGGATAATCAGAGCAATTCTCAGAGACACTGAGAACAAGCTCGACAATTCCCTCCTGGCACTTTCCCTGTAGGAGATACCGCAAGACGTTTCTGTAGATTGGGCACAGCGCTCTGCAGGGTGTTAGCAGAGACTTTCCCGGGACAGTGAAACCCGATGTCAGAGACACTGAGAAGAAGCCCCAATGTTCCCTCCAGGCACTTTCAGTGTGGGTGCCTTCTCCACGTGGTTCCTGGTTTCCCTGCAGCGCTGAAGAGAATGTTAGCAAAGAGGTAACCGGGACAGTGAAAACAGTACTCAAAGACAGGGAGAGCAAGCTCTCTCTTGGCACTTTGGATGTGGGACATACAGCGAGATGTTTGCTGCTTTTGCGTTTGGCTGTTGGGAGATTTACAGCACAAAGATATCTAGTTGATTTGAAGCAGTTCCGAGAAAGTCTAAACATAATCGCCACTTCTCCCTCCTGGCACTTTCCATGTGGGAGATATAGCAGGATGTATATTGGTTTTGAGGACAACTCAATGGACAGTGTAGGGAGAAAAGTTCCTGGCTCCTTGAATGCCGTTCCTGGAGACACTGCGATCAATGTGGGAGATATGTCAAGATGTGTGTTTGTTTTGAGGACGGCTCTCTGGAGAGTCTTAGCAAAGAGGTCACAGGGATAATCAGAGCAATTCTCAGAGACACTGAGAACAAGCTCGACAATTCCCTCCTGGCACTTTCCCTGTAGGAGATACCGCAAGACGTTTCTGTAGATTGGGCACAGCGCTCTGCAGGGTGTTAGCAGAGACTTTCCCGGGACTGTGAAACCCTATGTCAGAGACACTGAGAAGAAGCCCCAATGTTCCCTCCAGGCACTTTCAGTGTGGGTGCCTTCTCCACGTGGTTCCTGGTTTCCCTGCAGCGCTGAAGAGAATGTTAGCAAAGAGGTAACCGGGACAGTGAAAACAGTACTCAAAGACAGGGAGAGCAAGCTCTCTCTTGGCACTTTGGATGTGGGACATACAGCGAGATGTTTGCTGCTTTTGCGTTTGGCTGTTGGGAGATTTACAGCACAAAGATATCTAGTTGATTTGAAGCAGTTCCGAGAAAGTCTAAACATAATCGCCACTTCTCCCTCCTGGCACTTTCCATGTGGGAGCTATAGCAGGATGTATATTGGTTTTGAGGACAACTCAATGGACAGTGTAGGGAGAAAAGTTCCTGGCTCCTTGAATGCCGTTCCTGGAGACACTGCGATCAATGTGGGAGATATGTCAAGATGTGTGTTTGTTTTGAGGACGGCTCTCTGGAGAGTCTTAGCAAAGAGGTCACAGGGATAATCAGAGCAATTCTCAGAGACACTGAGAACAAGCTCGACAATTCCCTCCTGGCACTTTCCCTGTAGGAGATACCGCAAGACGTTTCTGTAGATTGGGCACAGCGCTCTGCAGGGTGTTAGCAGAGACTTTCCCGGGACAGTGAAACCCGATGTCAGAGACACTGAGAAGAAGCCCCAATGTTCCCTCCAGGCACTTTCAGTGTGGGTGCCTTCTCCACGTGGTTCCTGGTTTCCCTGCAGCGCTGAAGAGAATGTTAGCAAAGAGGTAACCGGGACAGTGAAAACAGTACTCAAAGACAGGGAGAGCAAGCTCTCTCTTGGCACTTTGGATGTGGGACATACAGCGAGATGTTTGCTGCTTTTGCGTTTGGCTGTTGGGAGATTTACAGCACAAAGATATCTAGTTGATTTGAAGCAGTTCCGAGAAAGTCTAAACATAATCGCCACTTCTCCCTCCTGGCACTTTCCATGTGGGAGCTATAGCAGGATGTATATTGGTTTTGAGGACAACTCAATGGACAGTGTAGGGAGAAAAGTTCCTGGCTCCTTGAATGCCGTTCCTGGAGACACTGCGATCAATGAGGGAGATATGTCAAGATGTGTGTTTGTTTTGAGGACGGCTCTCTGGAGAGTCTTAGCAAAGAGGTCACAGGGATAATCAGAGCAATTCTCAGAGACACTGAGAACAAGCTCGACAATTCCCTCCTGGCACTTTCCCTGTAGGAGATACCGCAAGACGTTTCTGTAGATTGGGCACAGCGCTCTGCAGGGTGTTAGCAGAGACTTTCCCGGGACAGTGAAACCCGATGTCAGAGACACTGAGAAGAAGCCCCAATGTTCCCTCCAGGCACTTTCAGTGTGGGTGCCTTCTCCACGTGGTTCCTGGTTTCCCTGCAGCGCTGAAGAGAATGTTAGCAAAGAAGTAACCGGGACAGTGAAAACAGTACTCAAAGACAGGGAGAGCAAGCTCTCTCTTGGCACTTTGGATGTGGGACATACAGCGAGATGTTTGCTGCTTTTGCGTTTGGCTGTTGGGAGATTTACAGCACAAAGATATCTAGTTGATTTGAAGCAGTTCCGAGAAAGTCTAAACATAATCGCCACTTCTCCCTCCTGGCACTTTCCATGTGGGAGCTATAGCAGGATGTATATTGGTTTTGAGGACAACTCAATGGACAGTGTAGGGAGAAAAGTTCCTGGCTCCTTGAATGCCGTTCCTGGAGACACTGCGATCAATGAGGGAGATATGTCAAGATGTGTGTTTGTTTTGAGGACGGCTCTCTGGAGAGTCTTAGCAAAGAGGTCACAGGGATAATCAGAGCAATTCTCAGAGACACTGAGAACAAGCTCGACAATTCCCTCCTGGCACTTTCCCTGTAGGAGATACCGCAAGACGTTTCTGTAGATTGGGCACAGCGCTCTGCAGGGTGTTAGCAGAGACTTTCCCGGGACAGTGAAACCCGATGTCAGAGACACTGAGAAGAAGCCCCAATGTTCCCTCCAGGCACTTTCAGTGTGGGTGCCTTCTCCACGTGGTTCCTGGTTTCCCTGCAGCGCTGAAGAGAATGTTAGCAAAGAGGTAACCGGGACAGTGAAAACAGTACTCAAAGACAGGGAGAGCAAGCTCTCTCTTGGCACTTTGGATGTGGGACATACAGCGAGATGTTTGCTGCTTTTGCGTTTGGCTGTTGGGAGATTTACAGCACAAAGATATCTAGTTGATTTGAAGCAGTTCTGAGAAAGTCTAAACATAATCGCCACTTCTCCCTCCTGGCACTTTCCATGTGGGAGCTATAGCAGGATGTATATTGGTTTTGAGGACAACTCAATGGACAGTGTAGGGAGAAAAGTTCCTGGCTCCTTGAATGCCGTTCCTGGAGACACTGCGATCAATGTGGGAGATATGTCAAGATGTGTGTTTGTTTTGAGGACGGCTCTCTGGAGAGTCTTAGCAAAGAGGTCACAGGGATAATCAGAGCAATTCTCAGAGACACTGAGAACAAGCTCGACAATTCCCTCCTGGCACTTTCCCTGTAGGAGATACCGCAAGACGTTTCTGTAGATTGGGCACAGCGCTCTGCAGGGTGTTAGCAGAGACTTTCCCGGGACAGTGAAACCCTATGTCAGAGACACTGAGAAGAAGCCCCAATGTTCCCTCCAGGCACTTTCAGTGTGGGTGCCTTCTCCACGTGGTTCCTGGTTTCCCTGCAGCGCTGAAGAGAATGTTAGCAAAGAGGTAACCGGGACAGCGAAAACAGTACTCAAAGACAGGGAGAGCAAGCTCTCTCTTGGCACTTTGGATGTGGGACATACAGCGAGATGTTTGCTGCTTTTGCGTTTGGCTGTTGGGAGATTTACAGCACAAAGATATCTAGTTGATTTGAAGCAGTTCCGAGAAAGTCTAAACATAATCGCCACTTCTCCCTCCTGGCACTTTCCATGTGGGAGATATAGCAGGATGTATATTGGTTTTGAGGACAACTCAATGGACAGTGTAGGGAGAAAAGTTCCTGGCTCCTTGAATGCCGTTCCTGGAGACACTGCGATCAATGAGGGAGATATGTCAAGATGTGTGTTTGTTTTGAGGACGGCTCTCTGGAGAGTCTTAGCAAAGAGGTCACAGGGATAATCAGAGCAATTCTCAGAGACACTGAGAACAAGCTCGACAATTCCCTCCTGGCACTTTCCCTGTAGGAGATACCGCAAGACGTTTCTGTAGATTGGGCACAGCGCTCTGCAGGGTGTTAGCAGAGACTTTCCCGGGACAGTGCAACCCGATGTCAGAGACACTGAGAAGAAGCCCCAATGTTCCCTCCAGGCACTTTCAGTGTGGGTGCCTTCTCCACGTGGTTCCTGGTTTCCCTGCAGCGCTGAAGAGAATGTTAGCAAAGAGGTAACCGGGACAGTGAAAACAGTACTCAAAGACAGGGAGAGCAAGCTCTCTCTTGGCACTTTGGATGTGGGACATACAGCGAGATGTTTGCTGCTTTTGCGTTTGGCTGTTGGGAGATTTACAGCACAAAGATATCTAGTTGATTTGAAGCAGTTCCGAGAAAGTCTAAACATAATCGCCACTTCTCCCTCCTGGCACTTTCCATGTGGGAGCTATAGCAGGATGTATATTGGTTTTGAGGACAACTCAAAGGACAGTGTAGGGAGAAAAGTTCCTGGCTCCTTGAATGCCGTTCCTGGAGACACTGCGATCAATGAGGGAGATATGTCAAGATGTGTGTTTGTTTTGAGGACGGCTCTCTGGAGAGTCTTAGCAAAGAGGTCACAGGGATAATCAGAGCAATTCTCAGAGACACTGAGAACAAGCTCGACAATTCCCTCCTGGCACTTTCCCTGTAGGAGATACCGCAAGACGTTTCTGTAGATTGGGCACAGCGCTCTGCAGGGTGTTAGCAGAGACTTTCCCGGGACAGTGAAACCCGATGTCAGAGACACTGAGAAGAAGCCCCAATGTTCCCTCCAGGCACTTTCAGTGTGGGTGCCTTCTCCACGTGGTTCCTGGTTTCCCTGCAGCGCTGAAGAGAATGTTAGCAAAGAGGTAACCGGGACAGTGAAAACAGTACTCAAAGACAGGGAGAGCAAGCTCTCTCTTGGCACTTTGGATGTGGGACATACAGCGAGATGTTTGCTGCTTTTGCGTTTGGCTGTTGGGAGATTTACAGCACAAAGATATCTAGTTGATTTGAAGCAGTTCTGAGAAAGTCTAAACATAATCGCCACTTCTCCCTCCTGGCACTTTCCATGTGGGAGCTATAGCAGGATGTATATTGGTTTTGAGGACAACTCAATGGACAGTGTAGGGAGAAAAGTTCCTGGCTCCTTGAATGCCGTTCCTGGAGACACTGCGATCAATGTGGGAGATATGTCAAGATGTGTGTTTGTTTTGAGGACGGCTCTCTGGAGAGTCTTAGCAAAGAGGTCACAGGGATAATCAGAGCAATTCTCAGAGACACTGAGAACAAGCTCGACAATTCCCTCCTGGCACTTTCCCTGTAGGAGATACCGCAAGACGTTTCTGTAGATTGGGCACAGCGCTCTGCAGGGTGTTAGCAGAGACTTTCCCGGGACAGTGAAACCCTATGTCAGAGACACTGAGAAGAAGCCCCAATGTTCCCTCCAGGCACTTTCAGTGTGGGTGCCTTCTCCACGTGGTTCCTGGTTTCCCTGCAGCGCTGAAGAGAATGTTAGCAAAGAGGTAACCGGGACAGCGAAAACAGTACTCAAAGACAGGGAGAGCAAGCTCTCTCTTGGCACTTTGGATGTGGGACATACAGCGAGATGTTTGCTGCTTTTGCGTTTGGCTGTTGGGAGATTTACAGCACAAAGATATCTAGTTGATTTGAAGCAGTTCCGAGAAAGTCTAAACATAATCGCCACTTCTCCCTCCTGGCACTTTCCATGTGGGAGATATAGCAGGATGTATATTGGTTTTGAGGACAACTCAATGGACAGTGTAGGGAGAAAAGTTCCTGGCTCCTTGAATGCCGTTCCTGGAGACACTGCGATCAATGAGGGAGATATGTCAAGATGTGTGTTTGTTTTGAGGACGGCTCTCTGGAGAGTCTTAGCAAAGAGGTCACAGGGATAATCAGAGCAATTCTCAGAGACACTGAGAACAAGCTCGACAATTCCCTCCTGGCACTTTCCCTGTAGGAGATACCGCAAGACGTTTCTGTAGATTGGGCACAGCGCTCTGCAGGGTGTTAGCAGAGACTTTCCCGGGACAGTGAAACCCGATGTCAGAGACACTGAGAAGAAGCCCCAATGTTCCCTCCAGGCACTTTCAGTGTGGGTGCCTTCTCCACGTGGTTCCTGGTTTCCCTGCAGCGCTGAAGAGAATGTTAGCAAAGAGGTAACCGGGACAGTGAAAACAGTACTCAAAGACAGGGAGAGCAAGCTCTCTCTTGGCACTTTGGATGTGGGACATACAGCGAGATGTTTGCTGCTTTTGCGTTTGGCTGTTGGGAGATTTACAGCACAAAGATATCTAGTTGATTTGAAGCAGTTCCGAGAAAGTCTAAACATAATCGCCACTTCTCCCTCCTGGCACTTTCCATGTGGGAGCTATAGCAGGATGTATATTGGTTTTGAGGACAACTCAATGGACAGTGTAGGGAGAAAAGTTCCTGGCTCCTTGAATGCCGTTCCTGGAGACACTGCGATCAATGAGGGAGATATGTCAAGATGTGTGTTGGTTTTGAGGACGGCTCTCTGGAGAGTCTTAGCAAAGAGGTCACAGGGATAATCAGAGCAATTCTCAGAGACACTGAGAACAAGCTCGACAATTCCCTCCTGGCACTTTCCCTGTAGGAGATACCGCAAGACGTTTCTGTAGATTGGGCACAGCGCTCTGCAGGGTGTTAGCAGAGACTTTCCCGGGACAGTGAAACCCGATGTCAGAGACACTGAGAAGAAGCCCCAATGTTCCCTCCAGGCACTTTCAGTGTGGGTGCCTTCTCCACGTGGTTCCTGGTTTCCCTGCAGCGCTGAAGAGAATGTTAGCAAAGAGGTAACCGGGACAGTGAAAACAGTACTCAAAGACAGGGAGAGCAAGCTCTCTCTTGGCACTTTGGATGTGGGACATACAGCGAGATGTTTGCTGCTTTTGCGTTTGGCTGTTGGGAGATTTACAGCACAAAGATATCTAGTTGATTTGAAGCAGTTCCGAGAAAGTCTAAACATAATCGCCACTTCTCCCTCCTGGCACTTTCCATGTGGGAGCTATAGCAGGATGTATATTGGTTTTGAGGACAACTCAAAGGACAGTGTAGGGAGAAAAGTTCCTGGCTCCTTGAATGCCGTTCCTGGAGACACTGCGATCAATGTGGGAGATATGTCAAGATGTGTGTTTGTTTTGAGGACGGCTCTCTGGAGAGTCTTAGCAAAGAGGTCACAGGGATAATCAGAGCAATTCTCAGAGACACTGAGAACAAGCTCGACAATTCCCTCCTGGCACTTTCCCTGTAGGAGATACCGCAAGACGTTTCTGTAGATTGGGCACAGCGCTCTGCAGGGTGTTAGCAGAGACTTTCCCGGGACAGTGAAACCCGATGTCAGAGACACTGAGAAGAAGCCCCAATGTTCCCTCCAGGCACTTTCAGTGTGGGTGCCTTCTCCACGTGGTTCCTGGTTTCCCTGCAGCGCTGAAGAGAATGTTAGCAAAGAGGTAACCGGGACAGTGAAAACAGTACTCAAAGACAGGGAGAGCAAGCTCTCTCTTGGCACTTTGGATGTGGGACATACAGCGAGATGTTTGCTGCTTTTGCGTTTGGCTGTTGGGAGATTTACAGCACAAAGATATCTAGTTGATTTGAAGCAGTTCCGAGAAAGTCTAAACATAATCGCCACTTCTCCCTCCTGGCACTTTCCATGTGGGAGCTATAGCAGGATGTATATTGGTTTTGAGGACAACTCAATGGACAGTGTAGGGAGAAAAGTTCCTGGCTCCTTGAATGCCGTTCCTGGAGACACTGCGATCAATGAGGGAGATATGTCAAGATGTGTGTTGGTTTTGAGGACGGCTCTCTGGAGAGTCTTAGCAAAGAGGTCACAGGGATAATCAGAGCAATTCTCAGAGACACTGAGAACAAGCTCGACAATTCCCTCCTGGCACTTTCCCTGTAGGAGATACCGCAAGACGTTTCTGTAGATTGGGCACAGCGCTCTGCAGGGTGTTAGCAGAGACTTTCCCGGGACAGTGAAACCCTATGTCAGAGACACTGAGAAGAAGCCCCAATGTTCCCTCCAGGCACTTTCAGTGTGGGTGCCTTCTCCACGTGGTTCCTGGTTTCCCTGCAGCGCTGAAGAGAATGTTAGCAAAGAGGTAACCGGGACAGTGAAAACAGTACTCAAAGACAGGGAGAGCAAGCTCTCTCTTGGCACTTTGGATGTGGGACATACAGCGAGATGTTTGCTGCTTTTGCGTTTGGCTGTTGGGAGATTTACAGCACAAAGATATCTAGTTGATTTGAAGCAGTTCCGAGAAAGTCTAAACATAATCGCCACTTCTCCCTCCTGGCACTTTCCATGTGGGAGCTATAGCAGGATGTATATTGGTTTTGAGGACAACTCAAAGGACAGTGTAGGGAGAAAAATTCCTGGCTCCTTGAATGCCGTTCCTGGAGACACTGCGATCAATGAGGGAGATATGTCAAGATGTGTGTTTGTTTTGAGGACGGCTCTCTGGAGAGTCTTAGCAAAGAGGTCACAGGGATAATCAGAGCAATTCTCAGAGACACTGAGAACAAGCTCGACAATTCCCTCCTGGCACTTTCCCTGTAGGAGATACCGCAAGACGTTTCTGTAGATTGGGCACAGCGCTCTGCAGGGTGTTAGCAGAGACTTTCCCGGGACAGTGAAACCCGATGTCAGAGACACTGAGAAGAAGCCCCAATGTTCCCTCCAGGCACTTTCAGTGTGGGTGCCTTCTCCACGTGGTTCCTGGTTTCCCTGCAGCGCTGAAGAGAATGTTAGCAAAGAGGTAACCGGGACAGTGAAAACAGTACTCAAAGACAGGGAGAGCAAGCTCTCTCTTGGCACTTTGGATGTGGGACATACAGCGAGATGTTTGCTGCTTTTGCGTTTGGCTGTTGGGAGATTTACAGCACAAAGATATCTAGTTGATTTGAAGCAGTTCCGAGAAAGTCTAAACATAATCGCCACTTCTCCCTCCTGGCACTTTCCATGTGGGAGCTATAGCAGGATGTATATTGGTTTTGAGGACAACTCAATGGACAGTGTAGGGAGAAAAGTTCCTGGCTCCTTGAATGCCGTTCCTGGAGACACTGCGATCAATGAGGGAGATATGTCAAGATGTGTGTTTGTTTTGAGGACGGCTCTCTGGAGAGTCTTAGCAAAGAGGTCACAGGGATAATCAGAGCAATTCTCAGAGACACTGAGAACAAGCTCGACAATTCCCTCCTGGCACTTTCCCTGTAGGAGATACCGCAAGACGTTTCTGTAGATTGGGCACAGCGCTCTGCAGGGTGTTAGCAGAGACTTTCCCGGGACTGTGAAACCCTATGTCAGAGACACTGAGAAGAAGCCCCAATGTTCCCTCCAGGCACTTTCAGTGTGGGTGCCTTCTCCACGTGGTTCCTGGTTTCCCTGCAGCGCTGAAGAGAATGTTAGCAAAGAGGTAACCGGGACAGTGAAAACAGTACTCAAAGACAGGGAGAGCAAGCTCTCTCTTGGCACTTTGGATGTGGGACATACAGCGAGATGTTTGCTGCTTTTGCGTTTGGCTGTTGGGAGATTTACAGCACAAAGATATCTAGTTGATTTGAAGCAGTTCCGAGAAAGTCTAAACATAATCGCCACTTCTCCCTCCTGGCACTTTCCATGTGGGAGCTATAGCAGGATGTATATTGGTTTTGAGGACAACTCAATGGACAGTGTAGGGAGAAAAGTTCCTGGCTCCTTGAATGCCGTTCCTGGAGACACTGCGATCAATGAGGGAGATATGTCAAGATGTGTGTTGGTTTTGAGGACGGCTCTCTGGAGAGTCTTAGCAAAGAGGTCACAGGGATAATCAGAGCAATTCTCAGAGACACTGAGAACAAGCTCGACAATTCCCTCCTGGCACTTTCCCTGTAGGAGATACCGCAAGACGTTTCTGTAGATTGGGCACAGCGCTCTGCAGGGTGTTAGCAGAGACTTTCCCGGGACAGTGAAACCCTATGTCAGAGACACTGAGAAGAAGCCCCAATGTTCCCTCCAGGCACTTTCAGTGTGGGTGCCTTCTCCACGTGGTTCCTGGTTTCCCTGCAGCGCTGAAGAGAATGTTAGCAAAGAGGTAACCGGGACAGTGAAAACAGTACTCAAAGACAGGGAGAGCAAGCTCTCTCTTGGCACTTTGGATGTGGGACATACAGCGAGATGTTTGCTGCTTTTGCGTTTGGCTGTTGGGAGATTTACAGCACAAAGATATCTAGTTGATTTGAAGCAGTTCCGAGAAAGTCTAAACATAATCGCCACTTCTCCCTCCTGGCACTTTCCATGTGGGAGCTATAGCAGGATGTATATTGGTTTTGAGGACAACTC
Organism: Chroicocephalus ridibundus; assembly: GCF_963924245.1. Classification (NCBI taxonomy): domain Eukaryota; kingdom Metazoa; phylum Chordata; class Aves; order Charadriiformes; family Laridae; genus Chroicocephalus; species Chroicocephalus ridibundus. The sequence continues at coordinate 218,508 of NW_026961290.1, forward strand.
AAAGGACAGTGTAGGGAGAAAAATTCCTGGCTCCTTGAATGCCGTTCCTGGAGACACTGCGATCAATGAGGGAGATATGTCAAGATGTGTGTTTGTTTTGAGGACGGCTCTCTGGAGAGTCTTAGCAAAGAGGTCACAGGGATAATCAGAGCAATTCTCAGAGACACTGAGAACAAGCTCGACAATTCCCTCCTGGCACTTTCCCTGTAGGAGATACCGCAAGACGTTTCTGTAGATTGGGCACAGCGCTCTGCAGGGTGTTAGCAGAGACTTTCCCGGGACAGTGAAACCCGATGTCAGAGACACTGAGAAGAAGCCCCAATGTTCCCTCCAGGCACTTTCAGTGTGGGTGCCTTCTCCACGTGGTTCCTGGTTTCCCTGCAGCGCTGAAGAGAATGTTAGCAAAGAGGTAACCGGGACAGTGAAAACAGTACTCAAAGACAGGGAGAGCAAGCTCTCTCTTGGCACTTTGGATGTGGGACATACAGCGAGATGTTTGCTGCTTTTGCGTTTGGCTGTTGGGAGATTTACAGCACAAAGATATCTAGTTGATTTGAAGCAGTTCCGAGAAAGTCTAAACATAATCGCCACTTCTCCCTCCTGGCACTTTCCATGTGGGAGATATAGCAGGATGTATATTGGTTTTGAGGACAACTCAATGGACAGTGTAGGGAGAAAAGTTCCTGGCTCCTTGAATGCCGTTCCTGGAGACACTGCGATCAATGAGGGAGATATGTCAAGATGTGTGTTTGTTTTGAGGACGGCTCTCTGGAGAGTCTTAGCAAAGAGGTCACAGGGATAATCAGAGCAATTCTCAGAGACACTGAGAACAAGCTCGACAATTCCCTCCTGGCACTTTCCCTGTAGGAGATACCGCAAGACGTTTCTGTAGATTGGGCACAGCGCTCTGCAGGGTGTTAGCAGAGACTTTCCCGGGACAGTGAAACCCTATGTCAGAGACACTGAGAAGAAGCCCCAATGTTCCCTCCAGGCACTTTCAGTGTGGGTGCCTTCTCCACGTGGTTCCTGGTTTCCCTGCAGCGCTGAAGAGAATGTTAGCAAAGAGGTAACCGGGACAGTGAAAACAGTACTCAAAGACAGGGAGAGCAAGCTCTCTCTTGGCACTTTGGATGTGGGACATACAGCGAGATGTTTGCTGCTTTTGCGTTTGGCTGTTGGGAGATTTACAGCACAAAGATATCTAGTTGATTTGAAGCAGTTCCGAGAAAGTCTAAACATAATCGCCACTTCTCCCTCCTGGCACTTTCCATGTGGGAGCTATAGCAGGATGTATATTGGTTTTGAGGACAACTCAAAGGACAGTGTAGGGAGAAAAATTCCTGGCTCCTTGAATGCCGTTCCTGGAGACACTGCGATCAATGAGGGAGATATGTCAAGATGTGTGTTTGTTTTGAGGACGGCTCTCTGGAGAGTCTTAGCAAAGAGGTCACAGGGATAATCAGAGCAATTCTCAGAGACACTGAGAACAAGCTCGACAATTCCCTCCTGGCACTTTCCCTGTAGGAGATACCGCAAGACGTTTCTGTAGATTGGGCACAGCGCTCTGCAGGGTGTTAGCAGAGACTTTCCCGGGACAGTGAAACCCGATGTCAGAGACACTGAGAAGAAGCCCCAATGTTCCCTCCAGGCACTTTCAGTGTGGGTGCCTTCTCCACGTGGTTCCTGGTTTCCCTGCAGCGCTGAAGAGAATGTTAGCAAAGAGGTAACCGGGACAGTGAAAACAGTACTCAAAGACAGGGAGAGCAAGCTCTCTCTTGGCACTTTGGATGTGGGACATACAGCGAGATGTTTGCTGCTTTTGCGTTTGGCTGTTGGGAGATTTACAGCACAAAGATATCTAGTTGATTTGAAGCAGTTCCGAGAAAGTCTAAACATAATCGCCACTTCTCCCTCCTGGCACTTTCCATGTGGGAGCTATAGCAGGATGTATATTGGTTTTGAGGACAACTCAATGGACAGTGTAGGGAGAAAAGTTCCTGGCTCCTTGAATGCCGTTCCTGGAGACACTGCGATCAATGAGGGAGATATGTCAAGATGTGTGTTTGTTTTGAGGACGGCTCTCTGGAGAGTCTTAGCAAAGAGGTCACAGGGATAATCAGAGCAATTCTCAGAGACACTGAGAACAAGCTCGACAATTCCCTCCTGGCACTTTCCCTGTAGGAGATACCGCAAGACGTTTCTGTAGATTGGGCACAGCGCTCTGCAGGGTGTTAGCAGAGACTTTCCCGGGACTGTGAAACCCTATGTCAGAGACACTGAGAAGAAGCCCCAATGTTCCCTCCAGGCACTTTCAGTGTGGGTGCCTTCTCCACGTGGTTCCTGGTTTCCCTGCAGCGCTGAAGAGAATGTTAGCAAAGAGGTAACCGGGACAGTGAAAACAGTACTCAAAGACAGGGAGAGCAAGCTCTCTCTTGGCACTTTGGATGTGGGACATACAGCGAGATGTTTGCTGCTTTTGCGTTTGGCTGTTGGGAGATTTACAGCACAAAGATATCTAGTTGATTTGAAGCAGTTCCGAGAAAGTCTAAACATAATCGCCACTTCTCCCTCCTGGCACTTTCCATGTGGGAGCTATAGCAGGATGTATATTGGTTTTGAGGACAACTCAATGGACAGTGTAGGGAGAAAAGTTCCTGGCTCCTTGAATGCCGTTCCTGGAGACACTGCGATCAATGTGGGAGATATGTCAAGATGTGTGTTGGTTTTGAGGACGGCTCTCTGGAGAGTCTTAGCAAAGAGGTCACAGGGATAATCAGAGCAATTCTCAGAGACACTGAGAACAAGCTCCACAATTCCCTCCTGGCACTTTCCCTGTAGGAGATACCGCAAGACGTTTCTGTAGATTGGGCACAGCGCTCTGCAGGGTGTTAGCAGAGACTTTCCCGGGACAGTGAAACCCTATGTCAGAGACACTGAGAAGAAGCCCCAATGTTCCCTCCAGGCACTTTCAGTGTGGGTGCCTTCTCCACGTGGTTCCTGGTTTCCCTGCAGCGCTGAAGAGAATGTTAGCAAAGAGGTAACCGGGACAGCGAAAAGAGTACTCAAAGACAGGGAGAGCAAGCTCTCTCTTGGCACTTTGGATGTGGGACATACAGGGAGATGTTTGCTGCTTTTGCGTTTGGCTGTTGGGAGATTTACAGCACAAAGATATCTAGTTGATTTGAAGCAGTTCCGAGAAAGTCTAAACATAATCGCCACTTCTCCCTCCTGGCACTTTCCATGTGGGAGCTATAGCAGGATGTATATTGGTTTTGAGGACAACTCAATGGACAGTGTAGGGAGAAAAGTTCCTGGCTCCTTGAATGCCGTTCCTGGAGACACTGCGATCAATGAGGGAGATATGTCAAGATGTGTGTTTGTTTTGAGGACGGCTCTCTGGAGAGTCTTAGCAAAGAGGTCACAGGGATAATCAGAGCAATTCTCAGAGACACTGAGAACAAGCTCCACAATTCCCTCCTGGCACTTTCCCTGTAGGAGATACCGCAAGACGTTTCTGTAGATTGGGCACAGCGCTCTGCAGGGTGTTAGCAGAGACTTTCCCGGGACAGTGAAACCCGATGTCAGAGACACTGAGAAGAAGCCCCAATGTTCCCTCCAGGCACTTTCAGTGTGGGTGCCTTCTCCACGTGGTTCCTGGTTTCCCTGCAGCGCTGAAGAGAATGTTAGCAAAGAGGTAACCGGGACAGTGAAAACAGTACTCAAAGACAGGGAGAGCAAGCTCTCTCTTGGCACTTTGGATGTGGGACATACAGCGAGATGTTTGCTGCTTTTGCGTTTGGCTGTTGGGAGATTTACAGCACAAAGATATCTAGTTGATTTGAAGCAGTTCCGAGAAAGTCTAAACATAATCGCCACTTCTCCCTCCTGGCACTTTCCATGTGGGAGCTATAGCAGGATGTATATTGGTTTTGAGGACAACTCAAAGGACAGTGTAGGGAGAAAAGTTCCTGGCTCCTTGAATGCCGTTCCTGGAGACACTGCGATCAATGAGGGAGATATGTCAAGATGTGTGTTTGTTTTGAGGACGGCTCTCTGGAGAGTCTTAGCAAAGAGGTCACAGGGATAATCAGAGCAATTCTCAGAGACACTGAGAACAAGCTCGACAATTCCCTCCTGGCACTTTCCCTGTAGGAGATACCGCAAGACGTTTCTGTAGATTGGGCACAGCGCTCTGCAGGGTGTTAGCAGAGACTTTCCCGGGACTGTGAAACCCGATGTCAGAGACACTGAGAAGAAGCCCCAATGTTCCCTCCAGGCACTTTCAGTGTGGGTGCCTTCTCCACGTGGTTCCTGGTTTCCCTGCAGCGCTGAAGAGAATGTTAGCAAAGAGGTAACCGGGACAGTGAAAACAGTACTCAAAGACAGGGAGAGCAAGCTCTCTCTTGGCACTTTGGATGTGGGACATACAGCGAGATGTTTGCTGCTTTTGCGTTTGGCTGTTGGGAGATTTACAGCACAAAGATATCTAGTTGATTTGAAGCAGTTCTGAGAAAGTCTAAACATAATCGCCACTTCTCCCTCCTGGCACTTTCCATGTGGGAGCTATAGCAGGATGTATATTGGTTTTGAGGACAACTCAATGGACAGTGTAGGGAGAAAAGTTCCTGGCTCCTTGAATGCCGTTCCTGGAGACACTGCGATCAATGAGGGAGATATGTCAAGATGTGTGTTTGTTTTGAGGACGGCTCTCTGGAGAGTCTTAGCAAAGAGGTCACAGGGATAATCAGAGCAATTCTCAGAGACACTGAGAACAAGCTCGACAATTCCCTCCTGGCACTTTCCCTGTAGGAGATACCGCAAGACGTTTCTGTAGATTGGGCACAGCGCTCTGCAGGGTGTTAGCAGAGACTTTCCCGGGACAGTGAAACCCGATGTCAGAGACACTGAGAAGAAGCCCCAATGTTCCCTCCAGGCACTTTCAGTGTGGGTGCCTTCTCCACGTGGTTCCTGGTTTCCCTGCAGCGCTGAAGAGAATGTTAGCAAAGAGGTAACCGGGACAGCGAAAACAGTACTCAAAGACAGGGAGAGCAAGCTCTCTCTTGGCACTTTGGATGTGGGACATACAGGGAGATGTTTGCTGCTTTTGCGTTTGGCTGTTGGGAGATTTACAGCACAAAGATATCTAGTTGATTTGAAGCAGTTCCGAGAAAGTCTAAACATAATCGCCACTTCTCCCTCCTGGCACTTTCCATGTGGGAGCTATAGCAGGATGTATATTGGTTTTGAGGACAACTCAATGGACAGTGTAGGGAGAAAAGTTCCTGGCTCCTTGAATGCCGTTCCTGGAGACACTGCGATCAATGAGGGAGATATGTCAAGATGTGTGTTTGTTTTGAGGACGGCTCTCTGGAGAGTCTTAGCAAAGAGGTCACAGGGATAATCAGAGCAATTCTCAGAGACACTGAGAACAAGCTCCACAATTCCCTCCTGGCACTTTCCCTGTAGGAGATACCGCAAGACGTTTCTGTAGATTGGGCACAGCGCTCTGCAGGGTGTTAGCAGAGACTTTCCCGGGACAGTGAAACCCGATGTCAGAGACACTGAGAAGAAGCCCCAATGTTCCCTCCAGGCACTTTCAGTGTGGGTGCCTTCTCCACGTGGTTCCTGGTTTCCCTGCAGCGCTGAAGAGAATGTTAGCAAAGAGGTAACCGGGACAGTGAAAACAGTACTCAAAGACAGGGAGAGCAAGCTCTCTCTTGGCACTTTGGATGTGGGACATACAGCGAGATGTTTGCTGCTTTTGCGTTTGGCTGTTGGGAGATTTACAGCACAAAGATATCTAGTTGATTTGAAGCAGTTCCGAGAAAGTCTAAACATAATCGCCACTTCTCCCTCCTGGCACTTTCCATGTGGGAGCTATAGCAGGATGTATATTGGTTTTGAGGACAACTCAATGGACAGTGTAGGGAGAAAAGTTCCTGGCTCCTTGAATGCCGTTCCTGGAGACACTGCGATCAATGAGGGAGATATGTCAAGATGTGTGTTTGTTTTGAGGACGGCTCTCTGGAGAGTCTTAGCAAAGAGGTCACAGGGATAATCAGAGCAATTCTCAGAGACACTGAGAACAAGCTCGACAATTCCCTCCTGGCACTTTCCCTGTAGGAGATACCGCAAGACGTTTCTGTAGATTGGGCACAGCGCTCTGCAGGGTGTTAGCAGAGACTTTCCCGGGACAGTGAAACCCGATGTCAGAGACACTGAGAAGAAGCCCCAATGTTCCCTCCAGGCACTTTCAGTGTGGGTGCCTTCTCCACGTGGTTCCTGGTTTCCCTGCAGCGCTGAAGAGAATGTTAGCAAAGAGGTAACCGGGACAGTGAAAACAGTACTCAAAGACAGGGAGAGCAAGCTCTCTCTTGGCACTTTGGATGTGGGACATACAGCGAGATGTTTGCTGCTTTTGCGTTTGGCTGTTGGGAGATTTACAGCACAAAGATATCTAGTTGATTTGAAGCAGTTCCGAGAAAGTCTAAACATAATCGCCACTTCTCCCTCCTGGCACTTTCCATGTGGGAGCTATAGCAGGATGTATATTGGTTTTGAGGACAACTCAATGGACAGTGTAGGGAGAAAAGTTCCTGGCTCCTTGAATGCCGTTCCTGGAGACACTGCGATCAATGAGGGAGATATGTCAAGATGTGTGTTTGTTTTGAGGACGGCTCTCTGGAGAGTCTTAGCAAAGAGGTCACAGGGATAATCAGAGCAATTCTCAGAGACACTGAGAACAAGCTCCACAATTCCCTCCTGGCACTTTCCCTGTAGGAGATACCGCAAGACGTTTCTGTAGATTGGGCACAGCGCTCTGCAGGGTGTTAGCAGAGACTTTCCCGGGACAGTGAAACCCTATGTCAGAGACACTGAGAAGAAGCCCCAATGTTCCCTCCAGGCACTTTCAGTGTGGGTGCCTTCTCCACGTGGTTCCTGGTTTCCCTGCAGCGCTGAAGAGAATGTTAGCAAAGAGGTAACCGGGACAGTGAAAACAGTACTCAAAGACAGGGAGAGCAAGCTCTCTCTTGGCACTTTGGATGTGGGACATACAGCGAGATGTTTGCTGCTTTTGCGTTTGGCTGTTGGGAGATTTACAGCACAAAGATATCTAGTTGATTTGAAGCAGTTCCGAGAAAGTCTAAACATAATCGCCACTTCTCCCTCCTGGCACTTTCCATGTGGGAGATATAGCAGGATGTATATTGGTTTTGAGGACAACTCAAAGGACAGTGTAGGGAGAAAAGTTCCTGGCTCCTTGAATGCCGTTCCTGGAGACACTGCGATCAATGAGGGAGATATGTCAAGATGTGTGTTTGTTTTGAGGACGGCTCTCTGGAGAGTCTTAGCAAAGAGGTCACAGGGATAATCAGAGCAATTCTCAGAGACACTGAGAACAAGCTCGACAATTCCCTCCTGGCACTTTCCCTGTAGGAGATACCGCAAGACGTTTCTGTAGATTGGGCACAGCGCTCTGCAGGGTGTTAGCAGAGACTTTCCCGGGACAGTGAAACCCGATGTCAGAGACACTGAGAAGAAGCCCCAATGTTCCCTCCAGGCACTTTCAGTGTGGGTGCCTTCTCCACGTGGTTCCTGGTTTCCCTGCAGCGCTGAAGAGAATGTTAGCAAAGAGGTAACCGGGACAGTGAAAACAGTACTCAAGGACAGGGAGAGCAAGCTCTCTCTTGGCACTTTGGATGTGGGACATACAGCGAGATGTTTGCTGCTTTTGCGTTTGGCTGTTGGGAGATTTACAGCACAAAGATATCTAGTTGATTTGAAGCAGTTCCGAGAAAGTCTAAACATAATCGCCACTTCTCCCTCCTGGCACTTTCCATGTGGGAGCTATAGCAGGATGTATATTGGTTTTGAGGACAACTCAATGGACAGTGTAGGGAGAAAAGTTCCTGGCTCCTTGAATGCCGTTCCTGGAGACACTGCGATCAATGAGGGAGATATGTCAAGATGTGTGTTTGTTTTGAGGACGGCTCTCTGGAGAGTCTTAGCAAAGAGGTCACAGGGATAATCAGAGCAATTCTCAGAGACACTGAGAACAAGCTCGACAATTCCCTCCTGGCACTTTCCCTGTAGGAGATACCGCAAGACGTTTCTGTAGATTGGGCACAGCGCTCTGCAGGGTGTTAGCAGAGACTTTCCCGGGACTGTGAAACCCTATGTCAGAGACACTGAGAAGAAGCCCCAATGTTCCCTCCAGGCACTTTCAGTGTGGGTGCCTTCTCCACGTGGTTCCTGGTTTCCCTGCAGCGCTGAAGAGAATGTTAGCAAAGAGGTAACCGGGACAGTGAAAACAGTACTCAAAGACAGGGAGAGCAAGCTCTCTCTTGGCACTTTGGATGTGGGACATACAGCGAGATGTTTGCTGCTTTTGCGTTTGGCTGTTGGGAGATTTACAGCACAAAGATATCTAGTTGATTTGAAGCAGTTCCGAGAAAGTCTAAACATAATCGCCACTTCTCCCTCCTGGCACTTTCCATGTGGGAGCTATAGCAGGATGTATATTGGTTTTGAGGACAACTCAATGGACAGTGTAGGGAGAAAAGTTCCTGGCTCCTTGAATGCCGTTCCTGGAGACACTGCGATCAATGAGGGAGATATGTCAAGATGTGTGTTTGTTTTGAGGACGGCTCTCTGGAGAGTCTTAGCAAAGAGGTCACAGGGATAATCAGAGCAATTCTCAGAGACACTGAGAACAAGCTCGACAATTCCCTCCTGGCACTTTCCCTGTAGGAGATACCGCAAGACGTTTCTGTAGATTGGGCACAGCGCTCTGCAGGGTGTTAGCAGAGACTTTCCCGGGACAGTGCAACCCTATGTCAGAGACACTGAGAAGAAGCCCCAATGTTCCCTCCAGGCACTTTCAGTGTGGGTGCCTTCTCCACGTGGTTCCTGGTTTCCCTGCAGCGCTGAAGAGAATGTTAGCAAAGAGGTAACCGGGACAGTGAAAACAGTACTCAAAGACAGGGAGAGCAAGCTCTCTCTTGGCACTTTGGATGTGGGACATACAGCGAGATGTTTGCTGCTTTTGCGTTTGGCTGTTGGGAGATTTACAGCACAAAGATATCTAGTTGATTTGAAGCAGTTCCGAGAAAGTCTAAACATAATCGCCACTTCTCCCTCCTGGCACTTTCCATGTGGGAGCTATAGCAGGATGTATATTGGTTTTGAGGACAACTCAATGGACAGTGTAGGGAGAAAAGTTCCTGGCTCCTTGAATGCCGTTCCTGGAGACACTGCGATCAATGAGGGAGATATGTCAAGATGTGTGTTTGTTTTGAGGACGGCTCTCTGGAGAGTCTTAGCAAAGAGGTCACAGGGATAATCAGAGCAATTCTCAGAGACACTGAGAACAAGCTCGACAATTCCCTCCTGGCACTTTCCCTGTAGGAGATACCGCAAGACGTTTCTGTAGATTGGGCACAGCGCTCTGCAGGGTGTTAGCAGAGACTTTCCCGGGACAGTGAAACCCGATGTCAGAGACACTGAGAAGAAGCCCCAATGTTCCCTGCAGGCACTTTCAGTGTGGGTGCCTTCTCCACGTGGTTCCTGGTTTCCCTGCAGCGCTGAAGAGAATGTTAGCAAAGAGGTAACCGGGACAGTGAAAACAGTACTCAAAGACAGGGAGAGCAAGCTCTCTCTTGGCACTTTGGATGTGGGACATACAGCGAGATGTTTGCTGCTTTTGCGTTTGGCTGTTGGGAGATTTACAGCACAAAGATATCTAGTTGATTTGAAGCAGTTCCGAGAAAGTCTAAACATAATCGCCACTTCTCCCTCCTGGCACTTTCCATGTGGGAGCTATAGCAGGATGTATATTGGTTTTGAGGACAACTCAATGGACAGTGTAGGGAGAAAAGTTCCTGGCTCCTTGAATGCCGTTCCTGGAGACACTGCGATCAATGAGGGAGATATGTCAAGATGTGTGTTTGTTTTGAGGACGGCTCTCTGGAGAGTCTTAGCAAAGAGGTCACAGGGATAATCAGAGCAATTCTCAGAGACACTGAGAACAAGCTCGACAATTCCCTCCTGGCACTTTCCCTGTAGGAGATACCGCAAGACGTTTCTGTAGATTGGGCACAGCGCTCTGCAGGGTGTTAGCAGAGACTTTCCCGGGACAGTGCAACCCTATGTCAGAGACACTGAGAAGAAGCCCCAATGTTCCCTCCAGGCACTTTCAGTGTGGGTGCCTTCTCCACGTGGTTCCTGGTTTCCCTGCAGCGCTGAAGAGAATGTTAGCAAAGAGGTAACCGGGACAGTGAAAACAGTACTCAAAGACAGGGAGAGCAAGCTCTCTCTTGGCACTTTGGATGTGGGACATACAGCGAGATGTTTGCTGCTTTTGCGTTTGGCTGTTGGGAGATTTACAGCACAAAGATATCTAGTTGATTTGAAGCAGTTCCGAGAAAGTCTAAACATAATCGCCACTTCTCCCTCCTGGCACTTTCCATGTGGGAGCTATAGCAGGATGTATATTGGTTTTGAGGACAACTCAAAGGACAGTGTAGGGAGAAAAGTTCCTGGCTCCTTGAATGCCGTTCCTGGAGACACTGCGATCAATGAGGGAGATATGTCAAGATGTGTGTTTGTTTTGAGGACGGCTCTCTGGAGAGTCTTAGCAAAGAGGTCACAGGGATAATCAGAGCAATTCTCAGAGACACTGAGAACAAGCTCGACAATTCCCTCCTGGCACTTTCCCTGTAGGAGATACCGCAAGACGTTTCTGTAGATTGGGCACAGCGCTCTGCAGGGTGTTAGCAGAGACTTTCCCGGGACAGTGAAACCCGATGTCAGAGACACTGAGAAGAAGCCCCAATGTTCCCTCCAGGCACTTTCAGTGTGGGTGCCTTCTCCACGTGGTTCCTGGTTTCCCTGCAGCGCTGAAGAGAATGTTAGCAAAGAGGTAACCGGGACAGTGAAAACAGTACTCAAAGACAGGGAGAGCAAGCTCTCTCTTGGCACTTTGGATGTGGGACATACAGCGAGATGTTTGCTGCTTTTGCGTTTGGCTGTTGGGAGATTTACAGCACAAAGATATCTAGTTGATTTGAAGCAGTTCCGAGAAAGTCTAAACATAATCGCCACTTCTCCCTCCTGGCACTTTCCATGTGGGAGCTATAGCAGGATGTATATTGGTTTTGAGGACAACTCAATGGACAGTGTAGGGAGAAAAGTTCCTGGCTCCTTGAATGCCGTTCCTGGAGACACTGCGATCAATGAGGGAGATATGTCAAGATGTGTGTTTGTTTTGAGGACGGCTCTCTGGAGAGTCTTAGCAAAGAGGTCACAGGGATAATCAGAGCAATTCTCAGAGACACTGAGAACAAGCTCGACAATTCCCTCCTGGCACTTTCCCTGTAGGAGATACCGCAAGACATTTCTGTAGATTGGGCACAGCGCTCTGCAGGGTGTTAGCAGAGACTTTCCCGGGACAGTGAAACCCTATGTCAGAGACACTGAGAAGAAGCCCCAATGTTCCCTCCAGGCACTTTCAGTGTGGGTGCCTTCTCCACGTGGTTCCTGGTTTCCCTGCAGCGCTGAAGAGAATGTTAGCAAAGAGGTAACCGGGACAGTGAAAACAGTACTCAAAGACAGGGAGAGCAAGCTCTCTCTTGGCACTTTGGATGTGGGACATACAGCGAGATGTTTGCTGCTTTTGCGTTTGGCTGTTGGGAGATTTACAGCACAAAGATATCTAGTTGATTTGAAGCAGTTCCGAGAAAGTCTAAACATAATCGCCACTTCTCCCTCCTGGCACTTTCCATGTGGGAGCTATAGCAGGATGTATATTGGTTTTGAGGACAACTCAATGGACAGTGTAGGGAGAAAAGTTCCTGGCTCCTTGAATGCCGTTCCTGGAGACACTGCGATCAATGAGGGAGATATGTCAAGATGTGTGTTTGTTTTGAGGACGGCTCTCTGGAGAGTCTTAGCAAAGAGGTCACAGGGATAATCAGAGCAATTCTCAGAGACACTGAGAACAAGCTCCACAATTCCCTCCTGGCACTTTCCCTGTAGGAGATACCGCAAGACGTTTCTGTAGATTGGGCACAGCGCTCTGCAGGGTGTTAGCAGAGACTTTCCCGGGACTGTGAAACCCTATGTCAGAGACACTGAGAAGAAGCCCCAATGTTCCCTCCAGGCACTTTCAGTGTGGGTGCCTTCTCCACGTGGTTCCTGGTTTCCCTGCAGCGCTGAAGAGAATGTTAGCAAAGAGGTAACCGGGACAGTGAAAACAGTACTCAAAGACAGGGAGAGCAAGCTCTCTCTTGGCACTTTGGATGTGGGACATACAGCGAGATGTTTGCTGCTTTTGCGTTTGGCTGTTGGGAGATTTACAGCACAAAGATATCTAGTTGATTTGAAGCAGTTCCGAGAAAGTCTAAACATAATCGCCACTTCTCCCTCCTGGCACTTTCCATGTGGGAGCTATAGCAGGATGTATATTGGTTTTGAGGACAACTCAATGGACAGTGTAGGGAGAAAAGTTCCTGGCTCCTTGAATGCCGTTCCTGGAGACACTGCGATCAATGTGGGAGATATGTCAAGATGTGTGTTGGTTTTGAGGACGGCTCTCTGGAGAGTCTTAGCAAAGAGGTCACAGGGATAATCAGAGCAATTCTCAGAGACACTGAGAACAAGCTCCACAATTCCCTCCTGGCACTTTCCCTGTAGGAGATACCGCAAGACGTTTCTGTAGATTGGGCACAGCGCTCTGCAGGGTGTTAGCAGAGACTTTCCCGGGACAGTGAAACCCTATGTCAGAGACACTGAGAAGAAGCCCCAATGTTCCCTCCAGGCACTTTCAGTGTGGGTGCCTTCTCCACGTGGTTCCTGGTTTCCCTGCAGCGCTGAAGAGAATGTTAGCAAAGAGGTAACCGGGACAGCGAAAAGAGTACTCAAAGACAGGGAGAGCAAGCTCTCTCTTGGCACTTTGGATGTGGGACATACAGGGAGATGTTTGCTGCTTTTGCGTTTGGCTGTTGGGAGATTTACAGCACAAAGATATCTAGTTGATTTGAAGCAGTTCCGAGAAAGTCTAAACATAATCGCCACTTCTCCCTCCTGGCACTTTCCATGTGGGAGCTATAGCAGGATGTATATTGGTTTTGAGGACAACTCAATGGACAGTGTAGGGAGAAAAGTTCCTGGCTCCTTGAATGCCGTTCCTGGAGACACTGCGATCAATGAGGGAGATATGTCAAGATGTGTGTTTGTTTTGAGGACGGCTCTCTGGAGAGTCTTAGCAAAGAGGTCACAGGGATAATCAGAGCAATTCTCAGAGACACTGAGAACAAGCTCCACAATTCCCTCCTGGCACTTTCCCTGTAGGAGATACCGCAAGACGTTTCTGTAGATTGGGCACAGCGCTCTGCAGGGTGTTAGCAGAGACTTTCCCGGGACAGTGAAACCCGATGTCAGAGACACTGAGAAGAAGCCCCAATGTTCCCTCCAGGCACTTTCAGTGTGGGTGCCTTCTCCACGTGGTTCCTGGTTTCCCTGCAGCGCTGAAGAGAATGTTAGCAAAGAGGTAACCGGGACAGTGAAAACAGTACTCAAAGACAGGGAGAGCAAGCTCTCTCTTGGCACTTTGGATGTGGGACATACAGCGAGATGTTTGCTGCTTTTGCGTTTGGCTGTTGGGAGATTTACAGCACAAAGATATCTAGTTGATTTGAAGCAGTTCCGAGAAAGTCTAAACATAATCGCCACTTCTCCCTCCTGGCACTTTCCATGTGGGAGCTATAGCAGGATGTATATTGGTTTTGAGGACAACTCAAAGGACAGTGTAGGGAGAAAAGTTCCTGGCTCCTTGAATGCCGTTCCTGGAGACACTGCGATCAATGAGGGAGATATGTCAAGATGTGTGTTTGTTTTGAGGACGGCTCTCTGGAGAGTCTTAGCAAAGAGGTCACAGGGATAATCAGAGCAATTCTCAGAGACACTGAGAACAAGCTCGACAATTCCCTCCTGGCACTTTCCCTGTAGGAGATACCGCAAGACGTTTCTGTAGATTGGGCACAGCGCTCTGCAGGGTGTTAGCAGAGACTTTCCCGGGACAGTGAAACCCGATGTCAGAGACACTGAGAAGAAGCCCCAATGTTCCCTCCAGGCACTTTCAGTGTGGGTGCCTTCTCCACGTGGTTCCTGGTTTCCCTGCAGCGCTGAAGAGAATGTTAGCAAAGAGGTAACCGGGACAGTGAAAACAGTACTCAAAGACAGGGAGAGCAAGCTCTCTCTTGGCACTTTGGATGTGGGACATACAGCGAGATGTTTGCTGCTTTTGCGTTTGGCTGTTGGGAGATTTACAGCACAAAGATATCTAGTTGATTTGAAGCAGTTCCGAGAAAGTCTAAACATAATCGCCACATCTCCCTCCTGGCACTTTCCATGTGGGAGCTATAGCAGGATGTATATTGGTTTTGAGGACAACTCAATGGACAGTGTAGGGAGAAAAGTTCCTGGCTCCTTGAATGCCGTTCCTGGAGACACTGCGATCAATGAGGGAGATATGTCAAGATGTGTGTTTGTTTTGAGGACGGCTCTCTGGAGAGTCTTAGCAAAGAGGTCACAGGGATAATCAGAGCAATTCTCAGAGACACTGAGAACAAGCTCGACAATTCCCTCCTGGCACTTTCCCTGTAGGAGATACCGCAAGACGTTTCTGTAGATTGGGCACAGCGCTCTGCAGGGTGTTAGCAGAGACTTTCCCGGGACTGTGAAACCCTATGTCAGAGACACTGAGAAGAAGCCCCAATGTTCCCTCCAGGCACTTTCAGTGTGGGTGCCTTCTCCACGTGGTTCCTGGTTTCCCTGCAGCGCTGAAGAGAATGTTAGCAAAGAGGTAACCGGGACAGCGAAAACAGTACTCAAAGACAGGGAGAGCAAGCTCTCTCTTGGCACTTTGGATGTGGGACATACAGGGAGATGTTTGCTGCTTTTGCGTTTGGCTGTTGGGAGATTTACAGCACAAAGATATCTAGTTGATTTGAAGCAGTTCCGAGAAAGTCTAAACATAATCGCCACTTCTCCCTCCTGGCACTTTCCATGTGGGAGCTATAGCAGGATGTATATTGGTTTTGAGGACAACTCAATGGACAGTGTAGGGAGAAAAGTTCCTGGCTCCTTGAATGCCGTTCCTGGAGACACTGCGATCAATGAGGGAGATATGTCAAGATGTGTGTTTGTTTTGAGGACGGCTCTCTGGAGAGTCTTAGCAAAGAGGTCACAGGGATAATCAGAGCAATTCTCAGAGACACTGAGAACAAGCTCGACAATTCCCTCCTGGCACTTTCCCTGTAGGAGATACCGCAAGACGTTTCTGTAGATTGGGCACAGCGCTCTGCAGGGTGTTAGCAGAGACTTTCCCGGGACAGTGCAACCCTATGTCAGAGACACTGAGAAGAAGCCCCAATGTTCCCTCCAGGCACTTTCAGTGTGGGTGCCTTCTCCACGTGGTTCCTGGTTTCCCTGCAGCGCTGAAGAGAATGTTAGCAAAGAGGTAACCGGGACAGTGAAAACAGTACTCAAAGACAGGGAGAGCAAGCTCTCTCTTGGCACTTTGGATGTGGGACATACAGCGAGATGTTTGCTGCTTTTGCGTTTGGCTGTTGGGAGATTTACAGCACAAAGATATCTAGTTGATTTGAAGCAGTTCCGAGAAAGTCTAAACATAATCGCCACTTCTCCCTCCTGGCACTTTCCATGTGGGAGCTATAGCAGGATGTATATTGGTTTTGAGGACAACTCAATGGACAGTGTAGGGAGAAAAGTTCCTGGCTCCTTGAATGCCGTTCCTGGAGACACTGCGATCAATGAGGGAGATATGTCAAGATGTGTGTTTGTTTTGAGGACGGCTCTCTGGAGAGTCTTAGCAAAGAGGTCACAGGGATAATCAGAGCAATTCTCAGAGACACTGAGAACAAGCTCGACAATTCCCTCCTGGCACTTTCCCTG
Source organism: Chroicocephalus ridibundus (assembly GCF_963924245.1). NCBI lineage: Eukaryota > Metazoa > Chordata > Aves > Charadriiformes > Laridae > Chroicocephalus > Chroicocephalus ridibundus. The sequence goes on from NW_026961290.1 coordinate 234,483, forward strand.
TAGGAGATACCGCAAGACGTTTCTGTAGATTGGGCACAGCGCTCTGCAGGGTGTTAGCAGAGACTTTCCCGGGACAGTGCAACCCTATGTCAGAGACACTGAGAAGAAGCCCCAATGTTCCCTCCAGGCACTTTCAGTGTGGGTGCCTTCTCCACGTGGTTCCTGGTTTCCCTGCAGCGCTGAAGAGAATGTTAGCAAAGAGGTAACCGGGACAGTGAAAACAGTACTCAAAGACAGGGAGAGCAAGCTCTCTCTTGGCACTTTGGATGTGGGACATACAGCGAGATGTTTGCTGCTTTTGCGTTTGGCTGTTGGGAGATTTACAGCACAAAGATATCTAGTTGATTTGAAGCAGTTCCGAGAAAGTCTAAACATAATCGCCACTTCTCCCTCCTGGCACTTTCCATGTGGGAGCTATAGCAGGATGTATATTGGTTTTGAGGACAACTCAAAGGACAGTGTAGGGAGAAAAGTTCCTGGCTCCTTGAATGCCGTTCCTGGAGACACTGCGATCAATGAGGGAGATATGTCAAGATGTGTGTTTGTTTTGAGGACGGCTCTCTGGAGAGTCTTAGCAAAGAGGTCACAGGGATAATCAGAGCAATTCTCAGAGACACTGAGAACAAGCTCGACAATTCCCTCCTGGCACTTTCCCTGTAGGAGATACCGCAAGACGTTTCTATAGATTGGGCACAGCGCTCTGCAGGGTGTTAGCAGAGACTTTCCCGGGACAGTGAAACCCGATGTCAGAGACACTGAGAAGAAGCCCCAATGTTCCCTCCAGGCACTTTCAGTGTGGGTGCCTTCTCCACGTGGTTCCTGGTTTCCCTGCAGCGCTGAAGAGAATGTTAGCAAAGAGGTAACCGGGACAGTGAAAACAGTACTCAAAGACAGGGAGAGCAAGCTCTCTCTTGGCACTTTGGATGTGGGACATACAGCGAGATGTTTGCTGCTTTTGCGTTTGGCTGTTGGGAGATTTACAGCACAAAGATATCTAGTTGATTTGAAGCAGTTCCGAGAAAGTCTAAACATAATCGCCACTTCTCCCTCCTGGCACTTTCCATGTGGGAGCTATAGCAGGATGTATATTGGTTTTGAGGACAACTCAATGGACAGTGTAGGGAGAAAAGTTCCTGGCTCCTTGAATGCCGTTCCTGGAGACACTGCGATCAATGAGGGAGATATGTCAAGATGTGTGTTTGTTTTGAGGACGGCTCTCTGGAGAGTCTTAGCAAAGAGGTCACAGGGATAATCAGAGCAATTCTCAGAGACACTGAGAACAAGCTCGACAATTCCCTCCTGGCACTTTCCCTGTAGGAGATACCGCAAGACGTTTCTGTAGATTGGGCACAGCGCTCTGCAGGGTGTTAGCAGAGACTTTCCCGGGACAGTGAAACCCGATGTCAGAGACACTGAGAAGAAGCCCCAATGTTCCCTGCAGGCACTTTCAGTGTGGGTGCCTTCTCCACGTGGTTCCTGGTTTCCCTGCAGCGCTGAAGAGAATGTTAGCAAAGAGGTAACCGGGACAGTGAAAACAGTACTCAAAGACAGGGAGAGCAAGCTCTCTCTTGGCACTTTGGATGTGGGACATACAGCGAGATGTTTGCTGCTTTTGCGTTTGGCTGTTGGGAGATTTACAGCACAAAGATATCTAGTTGATTTGAAGCAGTTCCGAGAAAGTCTAAACATAATCGCCACTTCTCCCTCCTGGCACTTTCCATGTGGGAGCTATAGCAGGATGTATATTGGTTTTGAGGACAACTCAATGGACAGTGTAGGGAGAAAAGTTCCTGGCTCCTTGAATGCCGTTCCTGGAGACACTGCGATCAATGAGGGAGATATGTCAAGATGTGTGTTTGTTTTGAGGACGGCTCTCTGGAGAGTCTTAGCAAAGAGGTCACAGGGATAATCAGAGCAATTCTCAGAGACACTGAGAACAAGCTCCACAATTCCCTCCTGGCACTTTCCCTGTAGGAGATACCGCAAGACGTTTCTGTAGATTGGGCACAGCGCTCTGCAGGGTGTTAGCAGAGACTTTCCCGGGACAGTGAAACCCTATGTCAGAGACACTGAGAAGAAGCCCCAATGTTCCCTCCAGGCACTTTCAGTGTGGGTGCCTTCTCCACGTGGTTCCTGGTTTCCCTGCAGCGCTGAAGAGAATGTTAGCAAAGAGGTAACCGGGACAGTGAAAACAGTACTCAAAGACAGGGAGAGCAAGCTCTCTCTTGGCACTTTGGATGTGGGACATACAGCGAGATGTTTGCTGCTTTTGCGTTTGGCTGTTGGGAGATTTACAGCACAAAGATATCTAGTTGATTTGAAGCAGTTCCGAGAAAGTCTAAACATAATCGCCACTTCTCCCTCCTGGCACTTTCCATGTGGGAGCTATAGCAGGATGTATATTGGTTTTGAGGACAACTCAATGGACAGTGTAGGGAGAAAAGTTCCTGGCTCCTTGAATGCCGTTCCTGGAGACACTGCGATCAATGTGGGAGATATGTCAAGATGTGTGTTGGTTTTGAGGACGGCTCTCTGGAGAGTCTTAGCAAAGAGGTCACAGGGATAATCAGAGCAATTCTCAGAGACACTGAGAACAAGCTCCACAATTCCCTCCTGGCACTTTCCCTGTAGGAGATACCGCAAGACGTTTCTGTAGATTGGGCACAGCGCTCTGCAGGGTGTTAGCAGAGACTTTCCCGGGACAGTGAAACCCTATGTCAGAGACACTGAGAAGAAGCCCCAATGTTCCCTCCAGGCACTTTCAGTGTGGGTGCCTTCTCCACGTGGTTCCTGGTTTCCCTGCAGCGCTGAAGAGAATGTTAGCAAAGAGGTAACCGGGACAGCGAAAAGAGTACTCAAAGACAGGGAGAGCAAGCTCTCTCTTGGCACTTTGGATGTGGGACATACAGGGAGATGTTTGCTGCTTTTGCGTTTGGCTGTTGGGAGATTTACAGCACAAAGATATCTAGTTGATTTGAAGCAGTTCCGAGAAAGTCTAAACATAATCGCCACTTCTCCCTCCTGGCACTTTCCATGTGGGAGCTATAGCAGGATGTATATTGGTTTTGAGGACAACTCAATGGACAGTGTAGGGAGAAAAGTTCCTGGCTCCTTGAATGCCGTTCCTGGAGACACTGCGATCAATGAGGGAGATATGTCAAGATGTGTGTTTGTTTTGAGGACGGCTCTCTGGAGAGTCTTAGCAAAGAGGTCACAGGGATAATCAGAGCAATTCTCAGAGACACTGAGAACAAGCTCCACAATTCCCTCCTGGCACTTTCCCTGTAGGAGATACCGCAAGACGTTTCTGTAGATTGGGCACAGCGCTCTGCAGGGTGTTAGCAGAGACTTTCCCGGGACAGTGAAACCCGATGTCAGAGACACTGAGAAGAAGCCCCAATGTTCCCTCCAGGCACTTTCAGTGTGGGTGCCTTCTCCACGTGGTTCCTGGTTTCCCTGCAGCGCTGAAGAGAATGTTAGCAAAGAGGTAACCGGGACAGTGAAAACAGTACTCAAAGACAGGGAGAGCAAGCTCTCTCTTGGCACTTTGGATGTGGGACATACAGCGAGATGTTTGCTGCTTTTGCGTTTGGCTGTTGGGAGATTTACAGCACAAAGATATCTAGTTGATTTGAAGCAGTTCCGAGAAAGTCTAAACATAATCGCCACTTCTCCCTCCTGGCACTTTCCATGTGGGAGCTATAGCAGGATGTATATTGGTTTTGAGGACAACTCAAAGGACAGTGTAGGGAGAAAAGTTCCTGGCTCCTTGAATGCCGTTCCTGGAGACACTGCGATCAATGAGGGAGATATGTCAAGATGTGTGTTTGTTTTGAGGACGGCTCTCTGGAGAGTCTTAGCAAAGAGGTCACAGGGATAATCAGAGCAATTCTCAGAGACACTGAGAACAAGCTCGACAATTCCCTCCTGGCACTTTCCCTGTAGGAGATACCGCAAGACGTTTCTGTAGATTGGGCACAGCGCTCTGCAGGGTGTTAGCAGAGACTTTCCCGGGACAGTGAAACCCGATGTCAGAGACACTGAGAAGAAGCCCCAATGTTCCCTCCAGGCACTTTCAGTGTGGGTGCCTTCTCCACGTGGTTCCTGGTTTCCCTGCAGCGCTGAAGAGAATGTTAGCAAAGAGGTAACCGGGACAGTGAAAACAGTACTCAAAGACAGGGAGAGCAAGCTCTCTCTTGGCACTTTGGATGTGGGACATACAGCGAGATGTTTGCTGCTTTTGCGTTTGGCTGTTGGGAGATTTACAGCACAAAGATATCTAGTTGATTTGAAGCAGTTCCGAGAAAGTCTAAACATAATCGCCACATCTCCCTCCTGGCACTTTCCATGTGGGAGCTATAGCAGGATGTATATTGGTTTTGAGGACAACTCAATGGACAGTGTAGGGAGAAAAGTTCCTGGCTCCTTGAATGCCGTTCCTGGAGACACTGCGATCAATGAGGGAGATATGTCAAGATGTGTGTTTGTTTTGAGGACGGCTCTCTGGAGAGTCTTAGCAAAGAGGTCACAGGGATAATCAGAGCAATTCTCAGAGACACTGAGAACAAGCTCGACAATTCCCTCCTGGCACTTTCCCTGTAGGAGATACCGCAAGACGTTTCTGTAGATTGGGCACAGCGCTCTGCAGGGTGTTAGCAGAGACTTTCCCGGGACTGTGAAACCCTATGTCAGAGACACTGAGAAGAAGCCCCAATGTTCCCTCCAGGCACTTTCAGTGTGGGTGCCTTCTCCACGTGGTTCCTGGTTTCCCTGCAGCGCTGAAGAGAATGTTAGCAAAGAGGTAACCGGGACAGCGAAAACAGTACTCAAAGACAGGGAGAGCAAGCTCTCTCTTGGCACTTTGGATGTGGGACATACAGGGAGATGTTTGCTGCTTTTGCGTTTGGCTGTTGGGAGATTTACAGCACAAAGATATCTAGTTGATTTGAAGCAGTTCCGAGAAAGTCTAAACATAATCGCCACTTCTCCCTCCTGGCACTTTCCATGTGGGAGCTATAGCAGGATGTATATTGGTTTTGAGGACAACTCAATGGACAGTGTAGGGAGAAAAGTTCCTGGCTCCTTGAATGCCGTTCCTGGAGACACTGCGATCAATGAGGGAGATATGTCAAGATGTGTGTTTGTTTTGAGGACGGCTCTCTGGAGAGTCTTAGCAAAGAGGTCACAGGGATAATCAGAGCAATTCTCAGAGACACTGAGAACAAGCTCGACAATTCCCTCCTGGCACTTTCCCTGTAGGAGATACCGCAAGACGTTTCTGTAGATTGGGCACAGCGCTCTGCAGGGTGTTAGCAGAGACTTTCCCGGGACAGTGCAACCCTATGTCAGAGACACTGAGAAGAAGCCCCAATGTTCCCTCCAGGCACTTTCAGTGTGGGTGCTTTCTCCACGTGGTTCCTGGTTTCCCTGCAGCGCTGAAGAGAATGTTAGCAAAGAGGTAACCGGGACAGTGAAAACAGTACTCAAAGACAGGGAGAGCAAGCTCTCTCTTGGCACTTTGGATGTGGGACATACAGCGAGATGTTTGCTGCTTTTGCGTTTGGCTGTTGGGAGATTTACAGCACAAAGATATCTAGTTGATTTGAAGCAGTTCCGAGAAAGTCTAAACATAATCGCCACTTCTCCCTCCTGGCACTTTCCATGTGGGAGCTATAGCAGGATGTATATTGGTTTTGAGGACAACTCAATGGACAGTGTAGGGAGAAAAGTTCCTGGCTCCTTGAATGCCGTTCCTGGAGACACTGCGATCAATGAGGGAGATATGTCAAGATGTGTGTTTGTTTTGAGGACGGCTCTCTGGAGAGTCTTAGCAAAGAGGTCACAGGGATAATCAGAGCAATTCTCAGAGACACTGAGAACAAGCTCGACAATTCCCTCCTGGCACTTTCCCTGTAGGAGATACCGCAAGACGTTTCTGTAGATTGGGCACAGCGCTCTGCAGGGTGTTAGCAGAGACTTTCCCGGGACAGTGAAACCCTATGTCAGAGACACTGAGAAGAAGCCCCAATGTTCCCTCCAGGCACTTTCAGTGTGGGTGCCTTCTCCACGTGGTTCCTGGTTTCCCTGCAGCGCTGAAGAGAATGTTAGCAAAGAGGTAACCGGGACAGTGAAAACAGTACTCAAAGACAGGGAGAGCAAGCTCTCTCTTGGCACTTTGGATGTGGGACATACAGCGAGATGTTTGCTGCTTTTGCGTTTGGCTGTTGGGAGATTTACAGCACAAAGATATCTAGTTGATTTGAAGCAGTTCCGAGAAAGTCTAAACATAATCGCCACTTCTCCCTCCTGGCACTTTCCATGTGGGAGCTATAGCAGGATGTATATTGGTTTTGAGGACAACTCAAAGGACAGTGTAGGGAGAAAAGTTCCTGGCTCCTTGAATGCCGTTCCTGGAGACACTGCGATCAATGAGGGAGATATGTCAAGATGTGTGTTTGTTTTGAGGACGGCTCTCTGGAGAGTCTTAGCAAAGAGGTCACAGGGATAATCAGAGCAATTCTCAGAGACACTGAGAACAAGCTCGACAATTCCCTCCTGGCACTTTCCCTGTAGGAGATACCGCAAGACGTTTCTATAGATTGGGCACAGCGCTCTGCAGGGTGTTAGCAGAGACTTTCCCGGGACAGTGAAACCCGATGTCAGAGACACTGAGAAGAAGCCCCAATGTTCCCTCCAGGCACTTTCAGTGTGGGTGCCTTCTCCACGTGGTTCCTGGTTTCCCTGCAGCGCTGAAGAGAATGTTAGCAAAGAGGTAACCGGGACAGTGAAAACAGTACTCAAAGACAGGGAGAGCAAGCTCTCTCTTGGCACTTTGGATGTGGGACATACAGCGAGATGTTTGCTGCTTTTGCGTTTGGCTGTTGGGAGATTTACAGCACAAAGATATCTAGTTGATTTGAAGCAGTTCCGAGAAAGTCTAAACATAATCGCCACTTCTCCCTCCTGGCACTTTCCATGTGGGAGCTATAGCAGGATGTATATTGGTTTTGAGGACAACTCAATGGACAGTGTAGGGAGAAAAGTTCCTGGCTCCTTGAATGCCGTTCCTGGAGACACTGCGATCAATGAGGGAGATATGTCAAGATGTGTGTTTGTTTTGAGGACGGCTCTCTGGAGAGTCTTAGCAAAGAGGTCACAGGGATAATCAGAGCAATTCTCAGAGACACTGAGAACAAGCTCGACAATTCCCTCCTGGCACTTTCCCTGTAGGAGATACCGCAAGACGTTTCTGTAGATTGGGCACAGCGCTCTGCAGGGTGTTAGCAGAGACTTTCCCGGGACAGTGAAACCCGATGTCAGAGACACTGAGAAGAAGCCCCAATGTTCCCTCCAGGCACTTTCAGTGTGGGTGCCTTCTCCACGTGGTTCCTGGTTTCCCTGCAGCGCTGAAGAGAATGTTAGCAAAGAGGTAACCGGGACAGTGAAAACAGTACTCAAAGACAGGGAGAGCAAGCTCTCTCTTGGCACTTTGGATGTGGGACATACAGCGAGATGTTTGCTGCTTTTGCGTTTGGCTGTTGGGAGATTTACAGCACAAAGATATCTAGTTGATTTGAAGCAGTTCCGAGAAAGTCTAAACATAATCGCCACTTCTCCCTCCTGGCACTTTCCATGTGGGAGCTATAGCAGGATGTATATTGGTTTTGAGGACAACTCAATGGACAGTGTAGGGAGAAAAGTTCCTGGCTCCTTGAATGCCGTTCCTGGAGACACTGCGATCAATGAGGGAGATATGTCAAGATGTGTGTTTGTTTTGAGGACGGCTCTCTGGAGAGTCTTAGCAAAGAGGTCACAGGGATAATCAGAGCAATTCTCAGAGACACTGAGAACAAGCTCCACAATTCCCTCCTGGCACTTTCCCTGTAGGAGATACCGCAAGACGTTTCTGTAGATTGGGCACAGCGCTCTGCAGGGTGTTAGCAGAGACTTTCCCGGGACAGTGAAACCCTATGTCAGAGACACTGAGAAGAAGCCCCAATGTTCCCTCCAGGCACTTTCAGTGTGGGTGCCTTCTCCACGTGGTTCCTGGTTTCCCTGCAGCGCTGAAGAGAATGTTAGCAAAGAGGTAACCGGGACAGTGAAAACAGTACTCAAAGACAGGGAGAGCAAGCTCTCTCTTGGCACTTTGGATGTGGGACATACAGCGAGATGTTTGCTGCTTTTGCGTTTGGCTGTTGGGAGATTTACAGCACAAAGATATCTAGTTGATTTGAAGCAGTTCCGAGAAAGTCTAAACATAATCGCCACTTCTCCCTCCTGGCACTTTCCATGTGGGAGCTATAGCAGGATGTATATTGGTTTTGAGGACAACTCAAAGGACAGTGTAGGGAGAAAAGTTCCTGGCTCCTTGAATGCCGTTCCTGGAGACACTGCGATCAATGAGGGAGATATGTCAAGATGTGTGTTTGTTTTGAGGACGGCTCTCTGGAGAGTCTTAGCAAAGAGGTCACAGGGATAATCAGAGCAATTCTCAGAGACACTGAGAACAAGCTCGACAATTCCCTCCTGGCACTTTCCCTGTAGGAGATACCGCAAGACGTTTCTGTAGATTGGGCACAGCGCTCTGCAGGGTGTTAGCAGAGACTTTCCCGGGACAGTGAAACCCGATGTCAGAGACACTGAGAAGAAGCCCCAATGTTCCCTCCAGGCACTTTCAGTGTGGGTGCCTTCTCCACGTGGTTCCTGGTTTCCCTGCAGCGCTGAAGAGAATGTTAGCAAAGAGGTAACCGGGACAGTGAAAACAGTACTCAAAGACAGGGAGAGCAAGCTCTCTCTTGGCACTTTGGATGTGGGACATACAGCGAGATGTTTGCTGCTTTTGCGTTTGGCTGTTGGGAGATTTACAGCACAAAGATATCTAGTTGATTTGAAGCAGTTCCGAGAAAGTCTAAACATAATCGCCACTTCTCCCTCCTGGCACTTTCCATGTGGGAGCTATAGCAGGATGTATATTGGTTTTGAGGACAACTCAATGGACAGTGTAGGGAGAAAAGTTCCTGGCTCCTTGAATGCCGTTCCTGGAGACACTGCGATCAATGAGGGAGATATGTCAAGATGTGTGTTTGTTTTGAGGACGGCTCTCTGGAGAGTCTTAGCAAAGAGGTCACAGGGATAATCAGAGCAATTCTCAGAGACACTGAGAACAAGCTCGACAATTCCCTCCTGGCACTTTCCCTGTAGGAGATACCGCAAGACATTTCTGTAGATTGGGCACAGCGCTCTGCAGGGTGTTAGCAGAGACTTTCCCGGGACAGTGAAACCCTATGTCAGAGACACTGAGAAGAAGCCCCAATGTTCCCTCCAGGCACTTTCAGTGTGGGTGCCTTCTCCACGTGGTTCCTGGTTTCCCTGCAGCGCTGAAGAGAATGTTAGCAAAGAGGTAACCGGGACAGTGAAAACAGTACTCAAAGACAGGGAGAGCAAGCTCTCTCTTGGCACTTTGGATGTGGGACATACAGCGAGATGTTTGCTGCTTTTGCGTTTGGCTGTTGGGAGATTTACAGCACAAAGATATCTAGTTGATTTGAAGCAGTTCCGAGAAAGTCTAAACATAATCGCCACTTCTCCCTCCTGGCACTTTCCATGTGGGAGCTGTAGCAGGATGTATATTGGTTTTGAGGACAACTCAAAGGACAGTGTAGGGAGAAAAGTTCCTGGCTCCTTGAATGCCGTTCCTGGAGACACTGCGATCAATGAGGGAGATATGTCAAGATGTGTGTTTGTTTTGAGGACGGCTCTCTGGAGAGTCTTAGCAAAGAGGTCACAGGGATAATCAGAGCAATTCTCAGAGACACTGAGAACAAGCTCGACAATTCCCTCCTGGCACTTTCCCTGTAGGAGATACCGCAAGACGTTTCTGTAGATTGGGCACAGCGCTCTGCAGGGTGTTAGCAGAGACTTTCCCGGGACAGTGAAACCCGATGTCAGAGACACTGAGAAGAAGCCCCAATGTTCCCTCCAGGCACTTTCAGTGTGGGTGCCTTCTCCACGTGGTTCCTGGTTTCCCTGCAGCGCTGAAGAGAATGTTAGCAAAGAGGTAACCGGGACAGTGAAAACAGTACTCAAAGACAGGGAGAGCAAGCTCTCTCTTGGCACTTTGGATGTGGGACATACAGCGAGATGTTTGCTGCTTTTGCATTTGGCTGTTGGGAGATTTACAGCACAAAGATATCTAGTTGATTTGAAGCAGTTCCGAGAAAGTCTAAACATAATCGCCACTTCTCCCTCCTGGCACTTTCCATGTGGGAGCTATAGCAGGATGTATATTGGTTTTGAGGACAACTCAATGGACAGTGTAGGGAGAAAAGTTCCTGGCTCCTTGAATGCCGTTCCTGGAGACACTGCGATCAATGAGGGAGATATGTCAAGATGTGTGTTTGTTTTGAGGACGGCTCTCTGGAGAGTCTTAGCAAAGAGGTCACAGGGATAATCAGAGCAATTCTCAGAGACACTGAGAACAAGCTCGACAATTCCCTCCTGGCACTTTCCCTGTAGGAGATACCGCAAGACGTTTCTGTAGATTGGGCACAGCGCTCTGCAGGGTGTTAGCAGAGACTTTCCCGGGACAGTGAAACCCGATGTCAGAGACACTGAGAAGAAGCCCCAATGTTCCCTCCAGGCACTTTCAGTGTGGGTGCCTTCTCCACGTGGTTCCTGGTTTCCCTGCAGCGCTGAAGAGAATGTTAGCAAAGAGGTAACCGGGACAGTGAAAACAGTACTCAAAGACAGGGAGAGCAAGCTCTCTCTTGGCACTTTGGATGTGGGACATACAGCGAGATGTTTGCTGCTTTTGCGTTTGGCTGTTGGGAGATTTACAGCACAAAGATATCTAGTTGATTTGAAGCAGTTCCGAGAAAGTCTAAACATAATCGCCACTTCTCCCTCCTGGCACTTTCCATGTGGGAGCTATAGCAGGATGTATATTGGTTTTGAGGACAACTCAATGGACAGTGTAGGGAGAAAAGTTCCTGGCTCCTTGAATGCCGTTCCTGGAGACACTGCGATCAATGAGGGAGATATGTCAAGATGTGTGTTTGTTTTGAGGACGGCTCTCTGGAGAGTCTTAGCAAAGAGGTCACAGGGATAATCAGAGCAATTCTCAGAGACACTGAGAACAAGCTCCACAATTCCCTCCTGGCACTTTCCCTGTAGGAGATACCACAAGACGTTTCTGTAGATTGGGCACAGCGCTCTGCAGGGTGTTAGCAGAGACTTTCCCGGGACTGTGAAACCCTATGTCAGAGACACTGAGAAGAAGCCCCAATGTTCCCTCCAGGCACTTTCAGTGTGGGTGCCTTCTCCACGTGGTTCCTGGTTTCCCTGCAGCGCTGAAGAGAATGTTAGCAAAGAGGTAACCGGGACAGTGAAAACAGTACTCAAAGACAGGGAGAGCAAGCTCTCTCTTGGCACTTTGGATGTGGGACATACAGCGAGATGTTTGCTGCTTTTGCGTTTGGCTGTTGGGAGATTTACAGCACAAAGATATCTAGTTGATTTGAAGCAGTTCCGAGAAAGTCTAAACATAATCGCCACTTCTCCCTCCTGGCACTTTCCATGTGGGAGCTATAGCAGGATGTATATTGGTTTTGAGGACAACTCAATGGACAGTGTAGGGAGAAAAGTTCCTGGCTCCTTGAATGCCGTTCCTGGAGACACTGCGATCAATGTGGGAGATATGTCAAGATGTGTGTTGGTTTTGAGGACGGCTCTCTGGAGAGTCTTAGCAAAGAGGTCACAGGGATAATCAGAGCAATTCTCAGAGACACTGAGAACAAGCTCCACAATTCCCTCCTGGCACTTTCCCTGTAGGAGATACCGCAAGACGTTTCTGTAGATTGGGCACAGCGCTCTGCAGGGTGTTAGCAGAGACTTTCCCGGGACAGTGAAACCCTATGTCAGAGACACTGAGAAGAAGCCCCAATGTTCCCTCCAGGCACTTTCAGTGTGGGTGCCTTCTCCACGTGGTTCCTGGTTTCCCTGCAGCGCTGAAGAGAATGTTAGCAAAGAGGTAACCGGGACAGCGAAAAGAGTACTCAAAGACAGGGAGAGCAAGCTCTCTCTTGGCACTTTGGATGTGGGACATACAGGGAGATGTTTGCTGCTTTTGCGTTTGGCTGTTGGGAGATTTACAGCACAAAGATATCTAGTTGATTTGAAGCAGTTCCGAGAAAGTCTAAACATAATCGCCACTTCTCCCTCCTGGCACTTTCCATGTGGGAGCTATAGCAGGATGTATATTGGTTTTGAGGACAACTCAATGGACAGTGTAGGGAGAAAAGTTCCTGGCTCCTTGAATGCCGTTCCTGGAGACACTGCGATCAATGAGGGAGATATGTCAAGATGTGTGTTTGTTTTGAGGACGGCTCTCTGGAGAGTCTTAGCAAAGAGGTCACAGGGATAATCAGAGCAATTCTCAGAGACACTGAGAACAAGCTCCACAATTCCCTCCTGGCACTTTCCCTGTAGGAGATACCGCAAGACGTTTCTGTAGATTGGGCACAGCGCTCTGCAGGGTGTTAGCAGAGACTTTCCCGGGACAGTGAAACCCGATGTCAGAGACACTGAGAAGAAGCCCCAATGTTCCCTCCAGGCACTTTCAGTGTGGGTGCCTTCTCCACGTGGTTCCTGGTTTCCCTGCAGCGCTGAAGAGAATGTTAGCAAAGAGGTAACCGGGACAGTGAAAACAGTACTCAAAGACAGGGAGAGCAAGCTCTCTCTTGGCACTTTGGATGTGGGACATACAGCGAGATGTTTGCTGCTTTTGCGTTTGGCTGTTGGGAGATTTACAGCACAAAGATATCTAGTTGATTTGAAGCAGTTCCGAGAAAGTCTAAACATAATCGCCACTTCTCCCTCCTGGCACTTTCCATGTGGGAGCTATAGCAGGATGTATATTGGTTTTGAGGACAACTCAAAGGACAGTGTAGGGAGAAAAGTTCCTGGCTCCTTGAATGCCGTTCCTGGAGACACTGCGATCAATGAGGGAGATATGTCAAGATGTGTGTTTGTTTTGAGGACGGCTCTCTGGAGAGTCTTAGCAAAGAGGTCACAGGGATAATCAGAGCAATTCTCAGAGACACTGAGAACAAGCTCGACAATTCCCTCCTGGCACTTTCCCTGTAGGAGATACCGCAAGACGTTTCTGTAGATTGGGCACAGCGCTCTGCAGGGTGTTAGCAGAGACTTTCCCGGGACAGTGAAACCCGATGTCAGAGACACTGAGAAGAAGCCCCAATGTTCCCTCCAGGCACTTTCAGTGTGGGTGCCTTCTCCACGTGGTTCCTGGTTTCCCTGCAGCGCTGAAGAGAATGTTAGCAAAGAGGTAACCGGGACAGTGAAAACAGTACTCAAAGACAGGGAGAGCAAGCTCTCTCTTGGCACTTTGGATGTGGGACATACAGCGAGATGTTTGCTGCTTTTGCGTTTGGCTGTTGGGAGATTTACAGCACAAAGATATCTAGTTGATTTGAAGCAGTTCCGAGAAAGTCTAAACATAATCGCCACATCTCCCTCCTGGCACTTTCCATGTGGGAGCTATAGCAGGATGTATATTGGTTTTGAGGACAACTCAATGGACAGTGTAGGGAGAAAAGTTCCTGGCTCCTTGAATGCCGTTCCTGGAGACACTGCGATCAATGAGGGAGATATGTCAAGATGTGTGTTTGTTTTGAGGACGGCTCTCTGGAGAGTCTTAGCAAAGAGGTCACAGGGATAATCAGAGCAATTCTCAGAGACACTGAGAACAAGCTCGACAATTCCCTCCTGGCACTTTCCCTGTAGGAGATACCGCAAGACGTTTCTGTAGATTGGGCACAGCGCTCTGCAGGGTGTTAGCAGAGACTTTCCCGGGACTGTGAAACCCTATGTCAGAGACACTGAGAAGAAGCCCCAATGTTCCCTCCAGGCACTTTCAGTGTGGGTGCCTTCTCCACGTGGTTCCTGGTTTCCCTGCAGCGCTGAAGAGAATGTTAGCAAAGAGGTAACCGGGACAGCGAAAACAGTACTCAAAGACAGGGAGAGCAAGCTCTCTCTTGGCACTTTGGATGTGGGACATACAGGGAGATGTTTGCTGCTTTTGCGTTTGGCTGTTGGGAGATTTACAGCACAAAGATATCTAGTTGATTTGAAGCAGTTCCGAGAAAGTCTAAACATAATCGCCACTTCTCCCTCCTGGCACTTTCCATGTGGGAGCTATAGCAGGATGTATATTGGTTTTGAGGACAACTCAATGGACAGTGTAGGGAGAAAAGTTCCTGGCTCCTTGAATGCCGTTCCTGGAGACACTGCGATCAATGAGGGAGATATGTCAAGATGTGTGTTTGTTTTGAGGACGGCTCTCTGGAGAGTCTTAGCAAAGAGGTCACAGGGATAATCAGAGCAATTCTCAGAGACACTGAGAACAAGCTCGACAATTCCCTCCTGGCACTTTCCCTGTAGGAGATACCGCAAGACGTTTCTGTAGATTGGGCACAGCGCTCTGCAGGGTGTTAGCAGAGACTTTCCCGGGACAGTGAAACCCGATGTCAGAGACACTGAGAAGAAGCCCCAATGTTCCCTCCAGGCACTTTCAGTGTGGGTGCCTTCTCCACGTGGTTCCTGGTTTCCCTGCAGCGCTGAAGAGAATGTTAGCAAAGAGGTAACCGGGACAGTGAAAACAGTACTCAAAGACAGGGAGAGCAAGCTCTCTCTTGGCACTTTGGATGTGGGACATACAGCGAGATGTTTGCTGCTTTTGCGTTTGGCTGTTGGGAGATTTACAGCACAAAGATATCTAGTTGATTTGAAGCAGTTCCGAGAAAGTCTAAACATAATCGCCACTTCTCCCTCCTGGCACTTTCCATGTGGGAGCTATAGCAGGATGTATATTGGTTTTGAGGACAACTCAATGGACAGTGTAGGGAGAAAAGTTCCTGGCTCCTTGAATGCCGTTCCTGGAGACACTGCGATCAATGAGGGAGATATGTCAAGATGTGTGTTTGTTTTGAGGACGGCTCTCTGGAGAGTCTTAGCAAAGAGGTCACAGGGATAATCAGAGCAATTCTCAGAGACACTGAGAACAAGCTCCACAATTCCCTCCTGGCACTTTCCCTGTAGGAGATACCGCAAGACGTTTCTGTAGATTGGGCACAGCGCTCTGCAGGGTGTTAGCAGAGACTTTCCCGGGACAGTGAAACCCGATGTCAGAGACACTGAGAAGAAGCCCCAATGTTCCCTCCAGGCACTTTCAGTGTGGGTGCCTTCTCCACGTGGTTCCTGGTTTCCCTGCAGCGCTGAAGAGAATGTTAGCAAAGAGGTAACCGGGACAGTGAAAACAGTACTCAAAGACAGGGAGAGCAAGCTCTCTCTTGGCACTTTGGATGTGGGACATACAGCGAGATGTTTGCTGCTTTTGCGTTTGGCTGTTGGGAGATTTACAGCACAAAGATATCTAGTTGATTTGAAGCAGTTCCGAGAAAGTCTAAACATAATCGCCACTTCTCCCTCCTGGCACTTTCCATGTGGGAGCTATAGCAGGATGTATATTGGTTTTGAGGACAACTCAATGGACAGTGTAGGGAGAAAAGTTCCTGGCTCCTTGAATGCCGTTCCTGGAGACACTGCGATCAATGAGGGAGATATGTCAAGATGTGTGTTTGTTTTGAGGACGGCTCTCTGGAGAGTCTTAGCAAAGAGGTCACAGGGATAATCAGAGCAATTCTCAGAGACACTGAGAACAAGCTCCACAATTCCCTCCTGGCACTTTCCCTGTAGGAGATACCGCAAGACGTTTCTGTAGATTGGGCACAGCGCTCTGCAGGGTGTTAGCAGAGACTTTCCCGGGACAGTGAAACCCTATGTCAGAGACACTGAGAAGAAGCCCCAATGTTCCCTCCAGGCACTTTCAGTGTGGGTGCCTTCTCCACGTGGTTCCTGGTTTCCCTGCAGCGCTGAAGAGAATGTTAGCAAAGAGGTAACCGGGACAGTGAAAACAGTACTCAAAGACAGGGAGAGCAAGCTCTCTCTTGGCACTTTGGATGTGGGACATACAGCGAGATGTTTGCTGCTTTTGCGTTTGGCTGTTGGGAGATTTACAGCACAAAGATATCTAGTTGATTTGAAGCAGTTCCGAGAAAGTCTAAACATAATCGCCACTTCTCCCTCCTGGCACTTTCCATGTGGGAGCTATAGCAGGATGTATATTGGTTTTGAGGACAACTCAAAGGACAGTGTAGGGAGAAAAGTTCCTGGCTCCTTGAATGCCGTTCCTGGAGACACTGCGATCAATGAGGGAGATATGTCAAGATGTGTGTTTGTTTTGAGGACGGCTCTCTGGAGAGTCTTAGCAAAGAGGTCACAGGGATAATCAGAGCAATTCTCAGAGACACTGAGAACAAGCTCGACAATTCCCTCCTGGCACTTTCCCTGTAGGAGATACCGCAAGACGTTTCTGTAGATTGGGCACAGCGCTCTGCAGGGTGTTAGCAGAGACTTTCCCGGGACAGTGAAACCCGATGTCAGAGACACTGAGAAGAAGCCCCAATGTTCCCTCCAGGCACTTTCAGTGTGGGTGCCTTCTCCACGTGGTTCCTGGTTTCCCTGCAGCGCTGAAGAGAATGTTAGCAAAGAGGTAACCGGGACAGTGAAAACAGTACTCAAAGACAGGGAGAGCAAGCTCTCTCTTGGCACTTTGGATGTGGGACATACAGCGAGATGTTTGCTGCTTTTGCGTTTGGCTGTTGGGAGATTTACAGCACAAAGATATCTAGTTGATTTGAAGCAGTTCCGAGAAAGTCTAAACATAATCGCCACTTCTCCCTCCTGGCACTTTCCATGTGGGAGCTATAGCAGGATGTATATTGGTTTTGAGGACAACTCAAAGGACAGTGTAGGGAGAAAAGTTCCTGGCTCCTTGAATGCCGTTCCTGGAGACACTGCGATCAATGAGGGAGATATGTCAAGATGTGTGTTTGTTTTGAGGACGGCTCTCTGGAGAGTCTTAGCAAAGAGGTCACAGGGATAATCAGAGCAATTCTCAGAGACACTGAGAACAAGCTCGACAATTCCCTCCTGGCACTTTCCCTGTAGGAGATACCGCAAGACGTTTCTGTAGATTGGGCACAGCGCTCTGCAGGGTGTTAGCAGAGACTTTCCCGGGACAGTGAAACCCGATGTCAGAGACACTGAGAAGAAGCCCCAATGTTCCCTCCAGGCACTTTCAGTGTGGGTGCCTTCTCCACGTGGTTCCTGGTTTCCCTGCAGCGCTGAAGAGAATGTTAGCAAAGAGGTAACCGGGACAGTGAAAACAGTACTCAAAGACAGGGAGAGCAAGCTCTCTCTTGGCACTTTGGATGTGGGACATACAGCGAGATGTTTGCTGCTTTTGCGTTTGGCTGTTGGGAGATTTACAGCACAAAGATATCTAGTTGATTTGAAGCAGTTCCGAGAAAGTCTAAACATAATCGCCACTTCTCCCTCCTGGCACTTTCCATGTGGGAGCTATAGCAGGATGTATATTGGTTTTGAGGACAACTCAATGGACAGTGTAGGGAGAAAAGTTCCTGGCTCCTTGAATGCCGTTCCTGGAGACACTGCGATCAATGAGGGAGATATGTCAAGATGTGTGTTTGTTTTGAGGACGGCTCTCTGGAGAGTCTTAGCAAAGAGGTCACAGGGATAATCAGAGCAATTCTCAGAGACACTGAGAACAAGCTCGACAATTCCCTCCTGGCACTTTCCCTGTAGGAGATACCGCAAGACGTTTCTGTAGATTGGGCACAGCGCTCTGCAGGGTGTTAGCAGAGACTTTCCCGGGACAGTGAAACCCTATGTCAGAGACACTGAGAAGAAGCCCCAATGTTCCCTCCAGGCACTTTCAGTGTGGGTGCCTTCTCCACGTGGTTCCTGGTTTCCCTGCAGCGCTGAAGAGAATGTTAGCAAAGAGGTAACCGGGACAGTGAAAACAGTACTCAAAGACAGGGAGAGCAAGCTCTCTCTTGGCACTTTGGATGTGGGACATACAGCGAGATGTTTGCTGCTTTTGCGTTTGGCTGTTGGGAGATTTACAGCACAAAGATATCTAGTTGATTTGAAGCAGTTCCGAGAAAGTCTAAACATAATCGCCACTTCTCCCTCCTGGCACTTTCCATGTGGGAGCTATAGCAGGATGTATATTGGTTTTGAGGACAACTCAATGGACAGTGTAGGGAGAAAAGTTCCTGGCTCCTTGAATGCCGTTCCTGGAGACACTGCGATCAATGAGGGAGATATGTCAAGATGTGTGTTTGTTTTGAGGACGGCTCTCTGGAGAGTCTTAGCAAAGAGGTCACAGGGATAATCAGAGCAATTCTCAGAGACACTGAGAACAAGCTCGACAATTCCCTCCTGGCACTTTCCCTGTAGGAGATACCGCAAGACGTTTCTGTAGATTGGGCACAGCGCTCTGCAGGGTGTTAGCAGAGACTTTCCCGGGACAGTGAAACCCGATGTCAGAGACACTGAGAAGAAGCCCCAATGTTCCCTCCAGGCACTTTCAGTGTGGGTGCCTTCTCCACGTGGTTCCTGGTTTCCCTGCAGCGCTGAAGAGAATGTTAGCAAAGAGGTAACCGGGACAGTGAAAACAGTACTCAAAGACAGGGAGAGCAAGCTCTCTCTTGGCACTTTGGATGTGGGACATACAGCGAGATGTTTGCTGCTTTTGCGTTTGGCTGTTGGGAGATTTACAGCACAAAGATATCTAGTTGATTTGAAGCAGTTCCGAGAAAGTCTAAACATAATCGCCACTTCTCCCTCCTGGCACTTTCCATGTGGGAGCTATAGCAGGATGTATATTGGTTTTGAGGACAACTCAAAGGACAGTGTAGGGAGAAAAGTTCCTGGCTCCTTGAATGCCGTTCCTGGAGACACTGCGATCAATGAGGGAGATATGTCAAGATGTGTGTTTGTTTTGAGGACGGCTCTCTGGAGAGTCTTAGCAAAGAGGTCACAGGGATAATCAGAGCAATTCTCAGAGACACTGAGAACAAGCTCGACAATTCCCTCCTGGCACTTTCCCTGTAGGAGATACCGCAAGACGTTTCTGTAGATTGGGCACAGCGCTCTGCAGGGTGTTAGCAGAGACTTTCCCGGGACAGTGAAACCCGATGTCAGAGACACTGAGAAGAAGCCCCAATGTTCCCTCCAGGCACTTTCAGTGTGGGTGCCTTCTCCACGTGGTTCCTGGTTTCCCTGCAGCGCTGAAGAGAATGTTAGCAAAGAGGTAACCGGGACAGTGAAAACAGTACTCAAAGACAGGGAGAGCAAGCTCTCTCTTGGCACTTTGGATGTGGGACATACAGCGAGATGTTTGCTGCTTTTGCGTTTGGCTGTTGGGAGATTTACAGCACAAAGATATCTAGTTGATTTGAAGCAGTTCCGAGAAAGTCTAAACATAATCGCCACTTCTCCCTCCTGGCACTTTCCATGTGGGAGCTATAGCAGGATGTATATTGGTTTTGAGGACAACTCAATGGACAGTGTAGGGAGAAAAGTTCCTGGCTCCTTGAATGCCGTTCCTGGAGACACTGCGATCAATGAGGGAGATATGTCAAGATGTGTGTTTGTTTTGAGGACGGCTCTCTGGAGAGTCTTAGCAAAGAGGTCACAGGGATAATCAGAGCAATTCTCAGAGACACTGAGAACAAGCTCGACAATTCCCTCCTGGCACTTTCCCTGTAGGAGATACCGCAAGACGTTTCTGTAGATTGGGCACAGCGCTCTGCAGGGTGTTAGCAGAGACTTTCCCGGGACAGTGAAACCCGATGTCAGAGACACTGAGAAGAAGCCCCAATGTTCCCTCCAGGCACTTTCAGTGTGGGTGCCTTCTCCACGTGGTTCCTGGTTTCCCTGCAGCGCTGAAGAGAATGTTAGCAAAGAGGTAACCGGGACAGTGAAAACAGTACTCAAAGACAGGGAGAGCAAGCTCTCTCTTGGCACTTTGGATGTGGGACATACAGCGAGATGTTTGCTGCTTTTGCGTTTGGCTGTTGGGAGATTTACAGCACAAAGATATCTAGTTGATTTGAAGCAGTTCCGAGAAAGTCTAAACATAATCGCCACTTCTCCCTCCTGGCACTTTCCATGTGGGAGCTATAGCAGGATGTATATTGGTTTTGAGGACAACTCAATGGACAGTGTAGGGAGAAAAGTTCCTGGCTCCTTGAATGCCGTTCCTGGAGACACTGCGATCAATGAGGGAGATATGTCAAGATGTGTGTTTGTTTTGAGGACGGCTCTCTGGAGAGTCTTAGCAAAGAGGTCACAGGGATAATCAGAGCAATTCTCAGAGACACTGAGAACAAGCTCCACAATTCCCTCCTGGCACTTTCCCTGTAGGAGATACCGCAAGACGTTTCTGTAGATTGGGCACAGCGCTCTGCAGGGTGTTAGCAGAGACTTTCCCGGGACAGTGAAACCCTATGTCAGAGACACTGAGAAGAAGCCCCAATGTTCCCTCCAGGCACTTTCAGTGTGGGTGCCTTCTCCACGTGGTTCCTGGTTTCCCTGCAGCGCTGAAGAGAATGTTAGCAAAGAGGTAACCGGGACAGTGAAAACAGTACTCAAAGACAGGGAGAGCAAGCTCTCTCTTGGCACTTTGGATGTGGGACATACAGCGAGATGTTTGCTGCTTTTGCGTTTGGCTGTTGGGAGATTTACAGCACAAAGATATCTAGTTGATTTGAAGCAGTTCCGAGAAAGTCTAAACATAATCGCCACTTCTCCCTCCTGGCACTTTCCATGTGGGAGCTATAGCAGGATGTATATTGGTTTTGAGGACAACTCAAAGGACAGTGTAGGGAGAAAAGTTCCTGGCTCCTTGAATGCCGTTCCTGGAGACACTGCGATCAATGAGGGAGATATGTCAAGATGTGTGTTTGTTTTGAGGACGGCTCTCTGGAGAGTCTTAGCAAAGAGGTCACAGGGATAATCAGAGCAATTCTCAGAGACACTGAGAACAAGCTCGACAATTCCCTCCTGGCACTTTCCCTGTAGGAGATACCGCAAGACGTTTCTGTAGATTGGGCACAGCGCTCTGCAGGGTGTTAGCAGAGACTTTCCCGGGACAGTGAAACCCGATGTCAGAGACACTGAGAAGAAGCCCCAATGTTCCCTCCAGGCACTTTCAGTGTGGGTGCCTTCTCCACGTGGTTCCTGGTTTCCCTGCAGCGCTGAAGAGAATGTTAGCAAAGAGGTAACCGGGACAGTGAAAACAGTACTCAAAGACAGGGAGAGCAAGCTCTCTCTTGGCACTTTGGATGTGGGACATACAGCGAGATGTTTGCTGCTTTTGCGTTTGGCTGTTGGGAGATTTACAGCACAAAGATATCTAGTTGATTTGAAGCAGTTCCGAGAAAGTCTAAACATAATCGCCACTTCTCCCTCCTGGCACTTTCCATGTGGGAGCTATAGCAGGATGTATATTGGTTTTGAGGACAACTCAATGGACAGTGTAGGGAGAAAAGTTCCTGGCTCCTTGAATGCCGTTCCTGGAGACACTGCGATCAATGAGGGAGATATGTCAAGATGTGTGTTTGTTTTGAGGACGGCTCTCTGGAGAGTCTTAGCAAAGAGGTCACAGGGATAATCAGAGCAATTCTCAGAGACACTGAGAACAAGCTCGACAATTCCCTCCTGGCACTTTCCCTGTAGGAGATACCGCAAGACATTTCTGTAGATTGGGCACAGCGCTCTGCAGGGTGTTAGCAGAGACTTTCCCGGGACAGTGCAACCCTATGTCAGAGACACTGAGAAGAAGCCCCAATGTTCCCTCCAGGCACTTTCAGTGTGGGTGCCTTCTCCACGTGGTTCCTGGTTTCCCTGCAGCGCTGAAGAGAATGTTAGCAAAGAGGTAACCGGGACAGTGAAAACAGTACTCAAAGACAGGGAGAGCAAGCTCTCTCTTGGCACTTTGGATGTGGGACATACAGCGAGATGTTTGCTGCTTTTGCGTTTGGCTGTTGGGAGATTTACAGCACAAAGATATCTAGTTGATTTGAAGCAGTTCCGAGAAAGTCTAAACATAATCGCCACTTCTCCCTCCTGGCACTTTCCATGTGGGAGCTGTAGCAGGATGTATATTGGTTTTGAGGACAACTCAAAGGACAGTGTAGGGAGAAAAGTTCCTGGCTCCTTGAATGCCGTTCCTGGAGACACTGCGATCAATGAGGGAGATATGTCAAGATGTGTGTTTGTTTTGAGGACGGCTCTCTGGAGAGTCTTAGCAAAGAGGTCACAGGGATAATCAGAGCAATTCTCAGAGACACTGAGAACAAGCTCGACAATTCCCTCCTGGCACTTTCCCTGTAGGAGATACCGCAAGACGTTTCTGTAGATTGGGCACAGCGCTCTGCAGGGTGTTAGCAGAGACTTTCCCGGGACAGTGAAACCCGATGTCAGAGACACTGAGAAGAAGCCCCAATGTTCCCTCCAGGCACTTTCAGTGTGGGTGCCTTCTCCACGTGGTTCCTGGTTTCCCTGCAGCGCTGAAGAGAATGTTAGCAAAGAGGTAACCGGGACAGTGAAAACAGTACTCAAAGACAGGGAGAGCAAGCTCTCTCTTGGCACTTTGGATGTGGGACATACAGCGAGATGTTTGCTGCTTTTGCATTTGGCTGTTGGGAGATTTACAGCACAAAGATATCTAGTTGATTTGAAGCAGTTCCGAGAAAGTCTAAACATAATCGCCACTTCTCCCTCCTGGCACTTTCCATGTGGGAGCTATAGCAGGATGTATATTGGTTTTGAGGACAACTCAATGGACAGTGTAGGGAGAAAAGTTCCTGGCTCCTTGAATGCCGTTCCTGGAGACACTGCGATCAATGAGGGAGATATGTCAAGATGTGTGTTTGTTTTGAGGACGGCTCTCTGGAGAGTCTTAGCAAAGAGGTCACAGGGATAATCAGAGCAATTCTCAGAGACACTGAGAACAAGCTCGACAATTCCCTCCTGGCACTTTCCCTGTAGGAGATACCGCAAGACGTTTCTGTAGATTGGGCACAGCGCTCTGCAGCGTGTTAGCAGAGACTTTCCCGGGACTGTGAAACCCTATGTCAGAGACACTGAGAAGAAGCCCCAATGTTCCCTCCAGGCACTTTCAGTGTGGGTGCCTTCTCCACGTGGTTCCTGGTTTCCCTGCAGCGCTGAAGAGAATGTTAGCAAAGAGGTAACCGGGACAGTGAAAACAGTACTCAAAGACAGGGAGAGCAAGCTCTCTCTTGGCACTTTGGATGTGGGACATACAGCGAGATGTTTGCTGCTTTTGCGTTTGGCTGTTGGGAGATTTACAGCACAAAGATATCTAGTTGATTTGAAGCAGTTCCGAGAAAGTCTAAACATAATCGCCACTTCTCCCTCCTGGCACTTTCCATGTGGGAGATATAGCAGGATGTATATTGGTTTTGAGGACAACTCAATGGACAGTGTAGGGAGAAAAGTTCCTGGCTCCTTGAATGCCGTTCCTGGAGACACTGCGATCAATGAGGGAGATATGTCAAGATGTGTGTTTGTTTTGAGGACGGCTCTCTGGAGAGTCTTAGCAAAGAGGTCACAGGGATAATCAGAGCAATTCTCAGAGACACTGAGAACAAGCTCGACAATTCCCTCCTGGCACTTTCCCTGTAGGAGATACCGCAAGACGTTTCTGTAGATTGGGCACAGCGCTCTGCAGGGTGTTAGCAGAGACTTTCCCGGGACAGTGAAACCCGATGTCAGAGACACTGAGAAGAAGCCCCAATGTTCCCTCCAGGCACTTTCAGTGTGGGTGCCTTCTCCACGTGGTTCCTGGTTTCCCTGCAGCGCTGAAGAGAATGTTAGCAAAGAGGTAACCGGGACAGTGAAAACAGTACTCAAAGACAGGGAGAGCAAGCTCTCTCTTGGCACTTTGGATGTGGGACATACAGCGAGATGTTTGCTGCTTTTGCGTTTGGCTGTTGGGAGATTTACAGCACAAAGATATCTAGTTGATTTGAAGCAGTTCCGAGAAAGTCTAAACATAATCGCCACTTCTCCCTCCTGGCACTTTCCATGTGGGAGCTATAGCAGGATGTATATTGGTTTTGAGGACAACTCAAAGGACAGTGTAGGGAGAAAAGTTCCTGGCTCCTTGAATGCCGTTCCTGGAGACACTGCGATCAATGAGGGAGATATGTCAAGATGTGTGTTTGTTTTGAGGACGGCTCTCTGGAGAGTCTTAGCAAAGAGGTCACAGGGATAATCAGAGCAATTCTCAGAGACACTGAGAACAAGCTCGACAATTCCCTCCTGGCACTTTCCCTGTAGGAGATACCGCAAGACGTTTCTGTAGATTGGGCACAGCGCTCTGCAGGGTGTTAGCAGAGACTTTCCCGGGACAGTGAAACCCGATGTCAGAGACACTGAGAAGAAGCCCCAATGTTCCCTGCAGGCACTTTCAGTGTGGGTGCCTTCTCCACGTGGTTCCTGGTTTCCCTGCAGCGCTGAAGAGAATGTTAGCAAAGAGGTAACCGGGACAGTGAAAACAGTACTCAAAGACAGGGAGAGCAAGCTCTCTCTTGGCACTTTGGATGTGGGACATACAGCGAGATGTTTGCTGCTTTTGCGTTTGGCTGTTGGGAGATTTACAGCACAAAGATATCTAGTTGATTTGAAGCAGTTCCGAGAAAGTCTAAACATAATCGCCACTTCTCCCTCCTGGCACTTTCCATGTGGGAGATATAGCAGGATGTATATTGGTTTTGAGGACAACTCAATGGACAGTGTAGGGAGAAAAGTTCCTGGCTCCTTGAATGCCGTTCCTGGAGACACTGCGATCAATGAGGGAGATATGTCAAGATGTGTGTTTGTTTTGAGGACGGCTCTCTGGAGAGTCTTAGCAAAGAGGTCACAGGGATAATCAGAGCAATTCTCAGAGACACTGAGAACAAGCTCGACAATTCCCTCCTGGCACTTTCCCTGTAGGAGATACCGCAAGACGTTTCTGTAGATTGGGCACAGCGCTCTGCAGGGTGTTAGCAGAGACTTTCCCGGGACAGTGAAACCCGATGTCAGAGACACTGAGAAGAAGCCCCAATGTTCCCTCCAGGCACTTTCAGTGTGGGTGCCTTCTCCACGTGGTTCCTGGTTTCCCTGCAGCGCTGAAGAGAATGTTAGCAAAGAGGTAACCGGGACAGTGAAAACAGTACTCAAAGACAGGGAGAGCAAGCTCTCTCTTGGCACTTTGGATGTGGGACATACAGCGAGATGTTTGCTGCTTTTGCGTTTGGCTGTTGGGAGATTTACAGCACAAAGATATCTAGTTGATTTGAAGCAGTTCCGAGAAAGTCTAAACATAATCGCCACTTCTCCCTCCTGGCACTTTCCATGTGGGAGATATAGCAGGATGTATATTGGTTTTGAGGACAACTCAATGGACAGTGTAGGGAGAAAAGTTCCTGGCTCCTTGAATGCCGTTCCTGGAGACACTGCGATCAATGAGGGAGATATGTCAAGATGTGTGTTTGTTTTGAGGACGGCTCTCTGGAGAGTCTTAGCAAAGAGGTCACAGGGATAATCAGAGCAATTCTCAGAGACACTGAGAACAAGCTCGACAATTCCCTCCTGGCACTTTCCCTGTAGGAGATACCGCAAGACGTTTCTGTAGATTGGGCACAGCGCTCTGCAGGGTGTTAGCAGAGACTTTCCCGGGACAGTGAAACCCGATGTCAGAGACACTGAGAAGAAGCCCCAATGTTCCCTCCAGGCACTTTCAGTGTGGGTGCCTTCTCCACGTGGTTCCTGGTTTCCCTGCAGCGCTGAAGAGAATGTTAGCAAAGAGGTAACCGGGACAGTGAAAACAGTACTCAAAGACAGGGAGAGCAAGCTCTCTCTTGGCACTTTGGATGTGGGACATACAGCGAGATGTTTGCTGCTTTTGCGTTTGGCTGTTGGGAGATTTACAGCACAAAGATATCTAGTTGATTTGAAGCAGTTCCGAGAAAGTCTAAACATAATCGCCACTTCTCCCTCCTGGCACTTTCCATGTGGGAGCTATAGCAGGATGTATATTGGTTTTGAGGACAACTCAATGGACAGTGTAGGGAGAAAAGTTCCTGGCTCCTTGAATGCCGTTCCTGGAGACACTGCGATCAATGAGGGAGATATGTCAAGATGTGTGTTTGTTTTGAGGACGGCTCTCTGGAGAGTCTTAGCAAAGAGGTCACAGGGATAATCAGAGCAATTCTCAGAGACACTGAGAACAAGCTCGACAATTCCCTCCTGGCACTTTCCCTGTAGGAGATACCGCAAGACGTTTCTGTAGATTGGGCACAGCGCTCTGCAGGGTGTTAGCAGAGACTTTCCCGGGACAGTGAAACCCGATGTCAGAGACACTGAGAAGAAGCCCCAATGTTCCCTCCAGGCACTTTCAGTGTGGGTGCCTTCTCCACGTGGTTCCTGGTTTCCCTGCAGCGCTGAAGAGAATGTTAGCAAAGAGGTAACCGGGACAGTGAAAACAGTACTCAAAGACAGGGAGAGCAAGCTCTCTCTTGGCACTTTGGATGTGGGACATACAGCGAGATGTTTGCTGCTTTTGCGTTTGGCTGTTGGGAGATTTACAGCACAAAGATATCTAGTTGATTTGAAGCAGTTCCGAGAAAGTCTAAACATAATCGCCACTTCTCCCTCCTGGCACTTTCCATGTGGGAGCTATAGCAGGATGTATATTGGTTTTGAGGACAACTCAAAGGACAGTGTAGGGAGAAAAGTTCCTGGCTCCTTGAATGCCGTTCCTGGAGACACTGCGATCAATGAGGGAGATATGTCAAGATGTGTGTTTGTTTTGAGGACGGCTCTCTGGAGAGTCTTAGCAAAGAGGTCACAGGGATAATCAGAGCAATTCTCAGAGACACTGAGAACAAGCTCGACAATTCCCTCCTGGCACTTTCCCTGTAGGAGATACCGCAAGACGTTTCTGTAGATTGGGCACAGCGCTCTGCAGGGTGTTAGCAGAGACTTTCCCGGGACAGTGAAACCCGATGTCAGAGACACTGAGAA
Source organism: Chroicocephalus ridibundus (assembly GCF_963924245.1). Taxonomy (NCBI): domain Eukaryota; kingdom Metazoa; phylum Chordata; class Aves; order Charadriiformes; family Laridae; genus Chroicocephalus; species Chroicocephalus ridibundus. The sequence continues at coordinate 261,525 of NW_026961290.1, forward strand.
GAAGCCCCAATGTTCCCTCCAGGCACTTTCAGTGTGGGTGCCTTCTCCACGTGGTTCCTGGTTTCCCTGCAGCGCTGAAGAGAATGTTAGCAAAGAGGTAACCGGGACAGTGAAAACAGTACTCAAAGACAGGGAGAGCAAGCTCTCTCTTGGCACTTTGGATGTGGGACATACAGCGAGATGTTTGCTGCTTTTGCGTTTGGCTGTTGGGAGATTTACAGCACAAAGATATCTAGTTGATTTGAAGCAGTTCCGAGAAAGTCTAAACATAATCGCCACTTCTCCCTCCTGGCACTTTCCATGTGGGAGCTATAGCAGGATGTATATTGGTTTTGAGGACAACTCAATGGACAGTGTAGGGAGAAAAGTTCCTGGCTCCTTGAATGCCGTTCCTGGAGACACTGCGATCAATGAGGGAGATATGTCAAGATGTGTGTTTGTTTTGAGGACGGCTCTCTGGAGAGTCTTAGCAAAGAGGTCACAGGGATAATCAGAGCAATTCTCAGAGACACTGAGAACAAGCTCGACAATTCCCTCCTGGCACTTTCCCTGTAGGAGATACCGCAAGACGTTTCTGTAGATTGGGCACAGCGCTCTGCAGGGTGTTAGCAGAGACTTTCCCGGGACAGTGAAACCCGATGTCAGAGACACTGAGAAGAAGCCCCAATGTTCCCTCCAGGCACTTTCAGTGTGGGTGCCTTCTCCACGTGGTTCCTGGTTTCCCTGCAGCGCTGAAGAGAATGTTAGCAAAGAGGTAACCGGGACAGTGAAAACAGTACTCAAAGACAGGGAGAGCAAGCTCTCTCTTGGCACTTTGGATGTGGGACATACAGCGAGATGTTTGCTGCTTTTGCGTTTGGCTGTTGGGAGATTTACAGCACAAAGATATCTAGTTGATTTGAAGCAGTTCCGAGAAAGTCTAAACATAATCGCCACTTCTCCCTCCTGGCACTTTCCATGTGGGAGATATAGCAGGATGTATATTGGTTTTGAGGACAACTCAATGGACAGTGTAGGGAGAAAAGTTCCTGGCTCCTTGAATGCCGTTCCTGGAGACACTGCGATCAATGAGGGAGATATGTCAAGATGTGTGTTTGTTTTGAGGACGGCTCTCTGGAGAGTCTTAGCAAAGAGGTCACAGGGATAATCAGAGCAATTCTCAGAGACACTGAGAACAAGCTCGACAATTCCCTCCTGGCACTTTCCCTGTAGGAGATACCGCAAGACGTTTCTGTAGATTGGGCACAGCGCTCTGCAGGGTGTTAGCAGAGACTTTCCCGGGACAGTGAAACCCTATGTCAGAGACACTGAGAAGAAGCCCCAATGTTCCCTCCAGGCACTTTCAGTGTGGGTGCCTTCTCCACGTGGTTCCTGGTTTCCCTGCAGCGCTGAAGAGAATGTTAGCAAAGAGGTAACCGGGACAGTGAAAACAGTACTCAAAGACAGGGAGAGCAAGCTCTCTCTTGGCACTTTGGATGTGGGACATACAGCGAGATGTTTGCTGCTTTTGCGTTTGGCTGTTGGGAGATTTACAGCACAAAGATATCTAGTTGATTTGAAGCAGTTCCGAGAAAGTCTAAACATAATCGCCACTTCTCCCTCCTGGCACTTTCCATGTGGGAGCTATAGCAGGATGTATATTGGTTTTGAGGACAACTCAAAGGACAGTGTAGGGAGAAAAGTTCCTGGCTCCTTGAATGCCGTTCCTGGAGACACTGCGATCAATGAGGGAGATATGTCAAGATGTGTGTTTGTTTTGAGGACGGCTCTCTGGAGAGTCTTAGCAAAGAGGTCACAGGGATAATCAGAGCAATTCTCAGAGACACTGAGAACAAGCTCGACAATTCCCTCCTGGCACTTTCCCTGTAGGAGATACCGCAAGACGTTTCTGTAGATTGGGCACAGCGCTCTGCAGGGTGTTAGCAGAGACTTTCCCGGGACAGTGAAACCCGATGTCAGAGACACTGAGAAGAAGCCCCAATGTTCCCTCCAGGCACTTTCAGTGTGGGTGCCTTCTCCACGTGGTTCCTGGTTTCCCTGCAGCGCTGAAGAGAATGTTAGCAAAGAGGTAACCGGGACAGTGAAAACAGTACTCAAAGACAGGGAGAGCAAGCTCTCTCTTGGCACTTTGGATGTGGGACATACAGCGAGATGTTTGCTGCTTTTGCATTTGGCTGTTGGGAGATTTACAGCACAAAGATATCTAGTTGATTTGAAGCAGTTCCGAGAAAGTCTAAACATAATCGCCACTTCTCCCTCCTGGCACTTTCCATGTGGGAGCTATAGCAGGATGTATATTGGTTTTGAGGACAACTCAATGGACAGTGTAGGGAGAAAAGTTCCTGGCTCCTTGAATGCCGTTCCTGGAGACACTGCGATCAATGAGGGAGATATGTCAAGATGTGTGTTTGTTTTGAGGACGGCTCTCTGGAGAGTCTTAGCAAAGAGGTCACAGGGATAATCAGAGCAATTCTCAGAGACACTGAGAACAAGCTCGACAATTCCCTCCTGGCACTTTCCCTGTAGGAGATACCGCAAGACGTTTCTGTAGATTGGGCACAGCGCTCTGCAGGGTGTTAGCAGAGACTTTCCCGGGACAGTGAAACCCTATGTCAGAGACACTGAGAAGAAGCCCCAATGTTCCCTCCAGGCACTTTCAGTGTGGGTGCCTTCTCCACGTGGTTCCTGGTTTCCCTGCAGCGCTGAAGAGAATGTTAGCAAAGAGGTAACCGGGACAGTGAAAACAGTACTCAAAGACAGGGAGAGCAAGCTCTCTCTTGGCACTTTGGATGTGGGACATACAGCGAGATGTTTGCTGCTTTTGCGTTTGGCTGTTGGGAGATTTACAGCACAAAGATATCTAGTTGATTTGAAGCAGTTCCGAGAAAGTCTAAACATAATCGCCACTTCTCCCTCCTGGCACTTTCCATGTGGGAGCTATAGCAGGATGTATATTGGTTTTGAGGACAACTCAATGGACAGTGTAGGGAGAAAAGTTCCTGGCTCCTTGAATGCCGTTCCTGGAGACACTGCGATCAATGAGGGAGATATGTCAAGATGTGTGTTTGTTTTGAGGACGGCTCTCTGGAGAGTCTTAGCAAAGAGGTCACAGGGATAATCAGAGCAATTCTCAGAGACACTGAGAACAAGCTCGACAATTCCCTCCTGGCACTTTCCCTGTAGGAGATACCGCAAGACGTTTCTGTAGATTGGGCACAGCGCTCTGCAGGGTGTTAGCAGAGACTTTCCCGGGACAGTGAAACCCTATGTCAGAGACACTGAGAAGAAGCCCCAATGTTCCCTCCAGGCACTTTCAGTGTGGGTGCCTTCTCCACGTGGTTCCTGGTTTCCCTGCAGCGCTGAAGAGAATGTTAGCAAAGAGGTAACCGGGACAGTGAAAACAGTACTCAAAGACAGGGAGAGCAAGCTCTCTCTTGGCACTTTGGATGTGGGACATACAGGGAGATGTTTGCTGCTTTTGCGTTTGGCTGTTGGGAGATTTACAGCACAAAGATATCTAGTTGATTTGAAGCAGTTCCGAGAAAGTCTAAACATAATCGCCACTTCTCCCTCCTGGCACTTTCCATGTGGGAGCTATAGCAGGATGTATATTGGTTTTGAGGACAACTCAAAGGACAGTGTAGGGAGAAAAGTTCCTGGCTCCTTGAATGCCGTTCCTGGAGACACTGCGATCAATGAGGGAGATATGTCAAGATGTGTGTTTGTTTTGAGGACGGCTCTCTGGAGAGTCTTAGCAAAGAGGTCACAGGGATAATCAGAGCAATTCTCAGAGACACTGAGAACAAGCTCCACAATTCCCTCCTGGCACTTTCCCTGTAGGAGATACCGCAAGACGTTTCTGTAGATTGGGCACAGCGCTCTGCAGGGTGTTAGCAGAGACTTTCCCGGGACAGTGAAACCCGATGTCAGAGACACTGAGAAGAAGCCCCAATGTTCCCTCCAGGCACTTTCAGTGTGGGTGCCTTCTCCACGTGGTTCCTGGTTTCCCTGCAGCGCTGAAGAGAATGTTAGCAAAGAGGTAACCGGGACAGTGAAAACAGTACTCAAAGACAGGGAGAGCAAGCTCTCTCTTGGCACTTTGGATGTGGGACATACAGCGAGATGTTTGCTGCTTTTGCATTTGGCTGTTGGGAGATTTACAGCACAAAGATATCTAGTTGATTTGAAGCAGTTCCGAGAAAGTCTAAACATAATCGCCACTTCTCCCTCCTGGCACTTTCCATGTGGGAGCTATAGCAGGATGTATATTGGTTTTGAGGACAACTCAATGGACAGTGTAGGGAGAAAAGTTCCTGGCTCCTTGAATGCCGTTCCTGGAGACACTGCGATCAATGAGGGAGATATGTCAAGATGTGTGTTTGTTTTGAGGACGGCTCTCTGGAGAGTCTTAGCAAAGAGGTCACAGGGATAATCAGAGCAATTCTCAGAGACACTGAGAACAAGCTCGACAATTCCCTCCTGGCACTTTCCCTGTAGGAGATACCGCAAGACGTTTCTGTAGATTGGGCACAGCGCTCTGCAGGGTGTTAGCAGAGACTTTCCCGGGACAGTGAAACCCTATGTCAGAGACACTGAGAAGAAGCCCCAATGTTCCCTCCAGGCACTTTCAGTGTGGGTGCCTTCTCCACGTGGTTCCTGGTTTCCCTGCAGCGCTGAAGAGAATGTTAGCAAAGAGGTAACCGGGACAGTGAAAACAGTACTCAAAGACAGGGAGAGCAAGCTCTCTCTTGGCACTTTGGATGTGGGACATACAGCGAGATGTTTGCTGCTTTTGCGTTTGGCTGTTGGGAGATTTACAGCACAAAGATATCTAGTTGATTTGAAGCAGTTCCGAGAAAGTCTAAACATAATCGCCACTTCTCCCTCCTGGCACTTTCCATGTGGGAGATATAGCAGGATGTATATTGGTTTTGAGGACAACTCAATGGACAGTGTAGGGAGAAAAGTTCCTGGCTCCTTGAATGCCGTTCCTGGAGACACTGCGATCAATGAGGGAGATATGTCAAGATGTGTGTTTGTTTTGAGGACGGCTCTCTGGAGAGTCTTAGCAAAGAGGTCACAGGGATAATCAGAGCAATTCTCAGAGACACTGAGAACAAGCTCGACAATTCCCTCCTGGCACTTTCCCTGTAGGAGATACCGCAAGACGTTTCTGTAGATTGGGCACAGCGCTCTGCAGGGTGTTAGCAGAGACTTTCCCGGGACAGTGAAACCCGATGTCAGAGACACTGAGAAGAAGCCCCAATGTTCCCTCCAGGCACTTTCAGTGTGGGTGCCTTCTCCACGTGGTTCCTGGTTTCCCTGCAGCGCTGAAGAGAATGTTAGCAAAGAGGTAACCGGGACAGTGAAAACAGTACTCAAAGACAGGGAGAGCAAGCTCTCTCTTGGCACTTTGGATGTGGGACATACAGCGAGATGTTTGCTGCTTTTGCGTTTGGCTGTTGGGAGATTTACAGCACAAAGATATCTAGTTGATTTGAAGCAGTTCCGAGAAAGTCTAAACATAATCGCCACTTCTCCCTCCTGGCACTTTCCATGTGGGAGCTATAGCAGGATGTATATTGGTTTTGAGGACAACTCAAAGGACAGTGTAGGGAGAAAAGTTCCTGGCTCCTTGAATGCCGTTCCTGGAGACACTGCGATCAATGAGGGAGATATGTCAAGATGTGTGTTTGTTTTGAGGACGGCTCTCTGGAGAGTCTTAGCAAAGAGGTCACAGGGATAATCAGAGCAATTCTCAGAGACACTGAGAACAAGCTCCACAATTCCCTCCTGGCACTTTCCCTGTAGGAGATACCGCAAGACGTTTCTGTAGATTGGGCACAGCGCTCTGCAGGGTGTTAGCAGAGACTTTCCCGGGACAGTGAAACCCGATGTCAGAGACACTGAGAAGAAGCCCCAATGTTCCCTCCAGGCACTTTCAGTGTGGGTGCCTTCTCCACGTGGTTCCTGGTTTCCCTGCAGCGCTGAAGAGAATGTTAGCAAAGAGGTAACCGGGACAGTGAAAACAGTACTCAAAGACAGGGAGAGCAAGCTCTCTCTTGGCACTTTGGATGTGGGACATACAGCGAGATGTTTGCTGCTTTTGCGTTTGGCTGTTGGGAGATTTACAGCACAAAGATATCTAGTTGATTTGAAGCAGTTCCGAGAAAGTCTAAACATAATCGCCACTTCTCCCTCCTGGCACTTTCCATGTGGGAGATATAGCAGGATGTATATTGGTTTTGAGGACAACTCAATGGACAGTGTAGGGAGAAAAGTTCCTGGCTCCTTGAATGCCGTTCCTGGAGACACTGCGATCAATGAGGGAGATATGTCAAGATGTGTGTTGGTTTTGAGGACGGCTCTCTGGAGAGTCTTAGCAAAGAGGTCACAGGGATAATCAGAGCAATTCTCAGAGACACTGAGAACAAGCTCGACAATTCCCTCCTGGCACTTTCCCTGTAGGAGATACCGCAAGACGTTTCTGTAGATTGGGCACAGCGCTCTGCAGGGTGTTAGCAGAGACTTTCCCGGGACAGTGAAACCCTATGTCAGAGACACTGAGAAGAAGCCCCAATGTTCCCTCCAGGCACTTTCAGTGTGGGTGCCTTCTCCACGTGGTTCCTGGTTTCCCTGCAGCGCTGAAGAGAATGTTAGCAAAGAGGTAACCGGGACAGTGAAAACAGTACTCAAAGACAGGGAGAGCAAGCTCTCTCTTGGCACTTTGGATGTGGGACATACAGCGAGATGTTTGCTGCTTTTGCGTTTGGCTGTTGGGAGATTTACAGCACAAAGATATCTAGTTGATTTGAAGCAGTTCCGAGAAAGTCTAAACATAATCGCCACTTCTCCCTCCTGGCACTTTCCATGTGGGAGCTATAGCAGGATGTATATTGGTTTTGAGGACAACTCAAAGGACAGTGTAGGGAGAAAAGTTCCTGGCTCCTTGAATGCCGTTCCTGGAGACACTGCGATCAATGTGGGAGATATGTCAAGATGTGTGTTGGTTTTGAGGACGGCTCTCTGGAGAGTCTTAGCAAAGAGGTCACAGGGATAATCAGAGCAATTCTCAGAGACACTGAGAACAAGCTCGACAATTCCCTCCTGGCACTTTCCCTGTAGGAGATACCGCAAGACGTTTCTGTAGATTGGGCACAGCGCTCTGCAGGGTGTTAGCAGAGACTTTCCCGGGACAGTGAAACCCTATGTCAGAGACACTGAGAAGAAGCCCCAATGTTCCCTCCAGGCACTTTCAGTGTGGGTGCCTTCTCCACGTGGTTCCTGGTTTCCCTGCAGCGCTGAAGAGAATGTTAGCAAAGAGGTAACCGGGACAGTGAAAACAGTACTCAAAGACAGGGAGAGCAAGCTCTCTCTTGGCACTTTGGATGTGGGACATACAGCGAGATGTTTGCTGCTTTTGCGTTTGGCTGTTGGGAGATTTACAGCACAAAGATATCTAGTTGATTTGAAGCAGTTCCGAGAAAGTCTAAACATAATCGCCACTTCTCCCTCCTGGCACTTTCCATGTGGGAGCTATAGCAGGATGTATATTGGTTTTGAGGACAACTCAAAGGACAGTGTAGGGAGAAAAGTTCCTGGCTCCTTGAATGCCGTTCCTGGAGACACTGCGATCAATGTGGGAGATATGTCAAGATGTGTGTTGGTTTTGAGGACGGCTCTCTGGAGAGTCTTAGCAAAGAGGTCACAGGGATAATCAGAGCAATTCTCAGAGACACTGAGAACAAGCTCGACAATTCCCTCCTGGCACTTTCCCTGTAGGAGATACCGCAAGACGTTTCTGTAGATTGGGCACAGCGCTCTGCAGGGTGTTAGCAGAGACTTTCCCGGGACAGTGAAACCCGATGTCAGAGACACTGAGAAGAAGCCCCAATGTTCCCTCCAGGCACTTTCAGTGTGGGTGCCTTCTCCACGTGGTTCCTGGTTTCCCTGCAGCGCTGAAGAGAATGTTAGCAAAGAGGTAACCGGGACAGTGAAAACAGTACTCAAAGACAGGGAGAGCAAGCTCTCTCTTGGCACTTTGGATGTGGGACATACAGCGAGATGTTTGCTGCTTTTGCGTTTGGCTGTTGGGAGATTTACAGCACAAAGATATCTAGTTGATTTGAAGCAGTTCCGAGAAAGTCTAAACATAATCGCCACTTCTCCCTCCTGGCACTTTCCATGTGGGAGCTATAGCAGGATGTATATTGGTTTTGAGGACAACTCAAAGGACAGTGTAGGGAGAAAAGTTCCTGGCTCCTTGAATGCCGTTCCTGGAGACACTGCGATCAATGTGGGAGATATGTCAAGATGTGTGTTGGTTTTGAGGACGGCTCTCTGGAGAGTCTTAGCAAAGAGGTCACAGGGATAATCAGAGCAATTCTCAGAGACACTGAGAACAAGCTCGACAATTCCCTCCTGGCACTTTCCCTGTAGGAGATACCGCAAGACGTTTCTGTAGATTGGGCACAGCGCTCTGCAGGGTGTTAGCAGAGACTTTCCCGGGACAGTGAAACCCGATGTCAGAGACACTGAGAAGAAGCCCCAATGTTCCCTCCAGGCACTTTCAGTGTGGGTGCCTTCTCCACGTGGTTCCTGGTTTCCCTGCAGCGCTGAAGAGAATGTTAGCAAAGAGGTAACCGGGACAGTGAAAACAGTACTCAAAGACAGGGAGAGCAAGCTCTCTCTTGGCACTTTGGATGTGGGACATACAGCGAGATGTTTGCTGCTTTTGCGTTTGGCTGTTGGGAGATTTACAGCACAAAGATATCTAGTTGATTTGAAGCAGTTCCGAGAAAGTCTAAACATAATCGCCACTTCTCCCTCCTGGCACTTTCCATGTGGGAGCTATAGCAGGATGTATATTGGTTTTGAGGACAACTCAATGGACAGTGTAGGGAGAAAAGTTCCTGGCTCCTTGAATGCCGTTCCTGGAGACACTGCGATCAATGAGGGAGATATGTCAAGATGTGTGTTTGTTTTGAGGACGGCTCTCTGGAGAGTCTTAGCAAAGAGGTCACAGGGATAATCAGAGCAATTCTCAGAGACACTGAGAACAAGCTCGACAATTCCCTCCTGGCACTTTCCCTGTAGGAGATACCGCAAGACGTTTCTGTAGATTGGGCACAGCGCTCTGCAGGGTGTTAGCAGAGACTTTCCCGGGACAGTGAAACCCGATGTCAGAGACACTGAGAAGAAGCCCCAATGTTCCCTCCAGGCACTTTCAGTGTGGGTGCCTTCTCCACGTGGTTCCTGGTTTCCCTGCAGCGCTGAAGAGAATGTTAGCAAAGAGGTAACCGGGACAGTGAAAACAGTACTCAAAGACAGGGAGAGCAAGCTCTCTCTTGGCACTTTGGATGTGGGACATACAGCGAGATGTTTGCTGCTTTTGCGTTTGGCTGTTGGGAGATTTACAGCACAAAGATATCTAGTTGATTTGAAGCAGTTCGAGAAAGTCTAAACATAATCGCCACTTCTCCCTCCTGGCACTTTCCCATGTGGGAGATATAGCAGGATGTATATTGTTTTGAGGACAACTCAATGGACAGTGTAGGGAGAAAAGTTCCTGGCTCCTTGAATGCCGTTCCTGAGACCACTGCGATCAATGAGGGAGATATGTCAAGATGTGTGTTTGTTTTGAGGACGGCTCTCTGGAGAGTCTTAGCAAAGAGGTCACAGGGATAATCAGAGCAATTCTCAGAGGACACTGAGAACAAGCTCGACAATTCCCTCCTGGCACTTTCCCTGTAGGAGATACCGCAAGACGTTTCTGTAGATTGGGCACAGCGCTCTGCAGGGTGTTAGCAGAGACTTTCCCGGGACAGTGAAACCCGATGTCAGAGACACTGAGAAGAAGCCCCAATGTTCCCTCCAGGCACTTTCAGTGTGGGTGCCTTCTCCACGTGGTTCCTGGTTTCCCCTGCAGCGCTGAAGAGAATGTTAGCAAAGAGGTAACCGGGACAGTGAAAACAGTACTCAAAGACAGGGAGAGCAAGCTCTCTCTTGGCACTTTGGATGTGGGACATACAGCGAGATGTTTGCTTGCTTTTGCGTTTGGCTGTTGGGAGATTTACAGCACAAAGATATCTAGTTGATTTGAAGCAGTTCCGAGAAAGTCTAAACATAATCGCCACTTCTCCCTCCTGGCACTTTCCATGTGGGAGCTATAGCAGGATGTATATTGGTTTTTAGGACAACTCAAAGGACAGTGAGGGAGAAAAGTTCCTGGCTCCTTGAATGCCGTTCCTGGAGACACTGCGATCAATGTGGGAGATATGTCAAGATGTGTGTTGGTTTTGAGGACGGCTCTCTGGAGAGTCTTAGCAAAGAGGTCACAGGGATAATCAGAGCAATTCTCAGAGACACTGAGAACAAGCTCGACAATTCCCTCCTGGCACTTTCCTGTAGGAGATACCGCAAGACGTTTCTGTAGATTGGGCACAGCGCTCTGCAGGGTGTTAGCAGAGACTTTTCCCGGGACAGTGAAACCCTATGTCAGAGACACTGAGAAGAAGCCCCAATGTTCCCTCCAGGCACTTTCAGTGTGGGTGCCTTCTCCACGTGGTTCTGGTTTCCCTGCAGCGCTGAAGAAGATGTTAGCAAAGAGGTAACCGGGACAGTGAAAACAGTACTCAAAGACAGGGAGAGCAAGCTCTCTCTTGGCACTTTGGATGTGGGACATACAGCGAGATGTTTGCTGCTTTTGCGTTTGGCTGTTGGGAGATTTACAGCACAAAGATATCTAGTTGATTTGAAGCAGTTCCGAGAAAGTCTAAACATAATCGCCACTTCTCCCTCCTGGCACTTTCCATGTGGGAGCTATAGCAGGATGTATATTGGTTTTTGAGGACAACTCAAGGACAGTGTAGGGAGAAAAGTTTCCTGGCTCTTGAATGCCGTTCCTGGAGACACTGCGATCAATGTGGGAGATATGTCAAGATGTGTGTTGGTTTTGAGGACGGCTCTCTGGAGAGTCTTAGCAAAGAGGTCACAGGGATAATCAGAGCAATTCTCAGAGACACTGAGAACAAGCTCGACAATTCCCTCCTGGCACTTTCCCTGTAGGAGATACCGCAAGACGTTTCTGTAGATTGGGCACAGCGCTCTGCAGGGTGTTAGCAGAGACTTTCCCGGGACAGTGAAACCCTATGTCAGAGACACTGAGAAGAAGCCCCAATGTTCCCTCCAGGCACTTTCAGTGTGGGTGCCTTCTCCACGTGGTTCCTGGTTTCCCTGCAGCGCTGAAGAGAATGTTAGCAAAGAGGTAACCGGGACAGTGAAAACAGTACTCAAAGACAGGGAGAGCAAGCTCTCTCTTGGCACTTTGGATGTGGGACATACAGCGAGATGTTTGCTGCTTTTGCGTTTGGCTGTTGGGAGATTTACAGCACAAAGATATCTAGTTGATTTGAAGCAGTTCCGAGAAAGTCTAAACATAATCGCCACTTCTCCCTCCTGGCACTTTCCATGTGGGAGCTATAGCAGGATGTATATTGGTTTTGAGGACAACTCAAAGGACAGTGTAGGGAGAAAAGTTCCTGGCTCCTTGAATGCCGTTCCTGGAGACACTGCGATCAATGTGGGAGATATGTCAAGATGTGTGTTGGTTTTGAGGACGGCTCTCTGGAGAGTCTTAGCAAAGAGGTCACAGGGATAATCAGAGCAATTCTCAGAGACACTGAGAACAAGCTCGACAATTCCCTCCTGGCACTTTCCCTGTAGGAGATACCGCAAGACGTTTCTGTAGATTGGGCACAGCGCTCTGCAGGGTGTTAGCAGAGACTTTCCCGGGACAGTGAAACCCGATGTCAGAGACACTGAGAAGAAGCCCCAATGTTCCCTCCAGGCACTTTCAGTGTGGGTGCCTTCTCCACGTGGTTCCTGGTTTCCCTGCAGCGCTGAAGAGAATGTTAGCAAAGAGGTAACCGGGACAGTGAAAACAGTACTCAAAGACAGGGAGAGCAAGCTCTCTCTTGGCACTTTGGATGTGGGACATACAGCGAGATGTTTGCTGCTTTTGCGTTTGGCTGTTGGGAGATTTACAGCACAAAGATATCTAGTTGATTTGAAGCAGTTCCGAGAAAGTCTAAACATAATCGCCACTTCTCCCTCCTGGCACTTTCCATGTGGGAGCTATAGCAGGATGTATATTGGTTTTGAGGACAACTCAAAGGACAGTGTAGGGAGAAAAGTTCCTGGCTCCTTGAATGCCGTTCCTGGAGACACTGCGATCAATGTGGGAGATATGTCAAGATGTGTGTTGGTTTTGAGGACGGCTCTCTGGAGAGTCTTAGCAAAGAGGTCACAGGGATAATCAGAGCAATTCTCAGAGACACTGAGAACAAGCTCGACAATTCCCTCCTGGCACTTTCCCTGTAGGAGATACCGCAAGACGTTTCTGTAGATTGGGCACAGCGCTCTGCAGGGTGTTAGCAGAGACTTTCCCGGGACAGTGAAACCCGATGTCAGAGACACTGAGAAGAAGCCCCAATGTTCCCTCCAGGCACTTTCAGTGTGGGTGCCTTCTCCACGTGGTTCCTGGTTTCCCTGCAGCGCTGAAGAGAATGTTAGCAAAGAGGTAACCGGGACAGTGAAAACAGTACTCAAAGACAGGGAGAGCAAGCTCTCTCTTGGCACTTTGGATGTGGGACATACAGCGAGATGTTTGCTGCTTTTGCGTTTGGCTGTTGGGAGATTTACAGCACAAAGATATCTAGTTGATTTGAAGCAGTTCCGAGAAAGTCTAAACATAATCGCCACTTCTCCCTCCTGGCACTTTCCATGTGGGAGCTATAGCAGGATGTATATTGGTTTTGAGGACAACTCAATGGACAGTGTAGGGAGAAAAGTTCCTGGCTCCTTGAATGCCGTTCCTGGAGACACTGCGATCAATGTGGGAGATATGTCAAGATGTGTGTTGGTTTTGAGGACGGCTCTCTGGAGAGTCTTAGCAAAGAGGTCACAGGGATAATCAGAGCAATTCTCAGAGACACTGAGAACAAGCTCGACAATTCCCTCCTGGCACTTTCCCTGTAGGAGATACCGCAAGACGTTTCTGTAGATTGGGCACAGCGCTCTGCAGGGTGTTAGCAGAGACTTTCCCGGGACAGTGAAACCCGATGTCAGAGACACTGAGAAGAAGCCCCAATGTTCCCTCCAGGCACTTTCAGTGTGGGTGCCTTCTCCACGTGGTTCCTGGTTTCCCTGCAGCGCTGAAGAGAATGTTAGCAAAGAGGTAACCGGGACAGTGAAAACAGTACTCAAAGACAGGGAGAGCAAGCTCTCTCTTGGCACTTTGGATGTGGGACATACAGCGAGATGTTTGCTGCTTTTGCGTTTGGCTGTTGGGAGATTTACAGCACAAAGATATCTAGTTGATTTGAAGCAGTTCCGAGAAAGTCTAAACATAATCGCCACTTCTCCCTCCTGGCACTTTCCATGTGGGAGATATAGCAGGATGTATATTGGTTTTGAGGACAACTCAATGGACAGTGTAGGGAGAAAAGTTCCTGGCTCCTTGAATGCCGTTCCTGGAGACACTGCGATCAATGAGGGAGATATGTCAAGATGTGTGTTTGTTTTGAGGACGGCTCTCTGGAGAGTCTTAGCAAAGAGGTCACAGGGATAATCAGAGCAATTCTCAGAGACACTGAGAACAAGCTCGACAATTCCCTCCTGGCACTTTCCCTGTAGGAGATACCGCAAGACGTTTCTGTAGATTGGGCACAGCGCTCTGCAGGGTGTTAGCAGAGACTTTCCCGGGACAGTGAAACCCGATGTCAGAGACACTGAGAAGAAGCCCCAATGTTCCCTCCAGGCACTTTCAGTGTGGGTGCCTTCTCCACGTGGTTCCTGGTTTCCCTGCAGCGCTGAAGAGAATGTTAGCAAAGAGGTAACCGGGACAGTGAAAACAGTACTCAAAGACAGGGAGAGCAAGCTCTCTCTTGGCACTTTGGATGTGGGACATACAGCGAGATGTTTGCTGCTTTTGCGTTTGGCTGTTGGGAGATTTACAGCACAAAGATATCTAGTTGATTTGAAGCAGTTCCGAGAAAGTCTAAACATAATCGCCACTTCTCCCTCCTGGCACTTTCCATGTGGGAGCTATAGCAGGATGTATATTGGTTTTGAGGACAACTCAAAGGACAGTGTAGGGAGAAAAGTTCCTGGCTCCTTGAATGCCGTTCCTGGAGACACTGCGATCAATGTGGGAGATATGTCAAGATGTGTGTTGGTTTTGAGGACGGCTCTCTGGAGAGTCTTAGCAAAGAGGTCACAGGGATAATCAGAGCAATTCTCAGAGACACTGAGAACAAGCTCGACAATTCCCTCCTGGCACTTTCCCTGTAGGAGATACCGCAAGACGTTTCTGTAGATTGGGCACAGCGCTCTGCAGGGTGTTAGCAGAGACTTTCCCGGGACAGTGAAACCCTATGTCAGAGACACTGAGAAGAAGCCCCAATGTTCCCTCCAGGCACTTTCAGTGTGGGTGCCTTCTCCACGTGGTTCCTGGTTTCCCTGCAGCGCTGAAGAGAATGTTAGCAAAGAGGTAACCGGGACAGTGAAAACAGTACTCAAAGACAGGGAGAGCAAGCTCTCTCTTGGCACTTTGGATGTGGGACATACAGCGAGATGTTTGCTGCTTTTGCGTTTGGCTGTTGGGAGATTTACAGCACAAAGATATCTAGTTGATTTGAAGCAGTTCCGAGAAAGTCTAAACATAATCGCCACTTCTCCCTCCTGGCACTTTCCATGTGGGAGCTATAGCAGGATGTATATTGGTTTTGAGGACAACTCAAAGGACAGTGTAGGGAGAAAAGTTCCTGGCTCCTTGAATGCCGTTCCTGGAGACACTGCGATCAATGTGGGAGATATGTCAAGATGTGTGTTGGTTTTGAGGACGGCTCTCTGGAGAGTCTTAGCAAAGAGGTCACAGGGATAATCAGAGCAATTCTCAGAGACACTGAGAACAAGCTCGACAATTCCCTCCTGGCACTTTCCCTGTAGGAGATACCGCAAGACGTTTCTGTAGATTGGCACAGCGCTCTGCAGGGTGTTAGCAGAGACTTTCCCGGGACAGTGAAACCCTATGTCAGAGACACTGAGAAGAAGCCCCAATGTTCCCTCCAGGCACTTTCAGTGTGGGTGCCTTCTCCACGTGGTTCCTGGTTTCCCTGCAGCGCTGAAGAGAATGTTAGCAAAGAGGTAACCGGGACAGTGAAAACAGTACTCAAAGACAGGGAGAGCAAGCTCTCTCTTGGCACTTTGGATGTGGGACATACAGCGAGATGTTTGCTGCTTTTGCGTTTGGCTGTTGGGAGATTTACAGCACAAAGATATCTAGTTGATTTGAAGCAGTTCCGAGAAAGTCTAAACATAATCGCCACTTCTCCCTCCTGGCACTTTCCATGTGGGAGCTATAGCAGGATGTATATTGGTTTTGAGGACAACTCAAAGGACAGTGTAGGGAGAAA